>NC_073692.1:47374182-47674182 GCF_029784155.1 Uranotaenia lowii | reverse complement strand
GTGTTGATCGATTATCGGGGTGGTTACGGTTGATCGCTGTCACCGACGCATCGGAGGGTTTCGGTTTTACACTGTTTGTTTCCTTCGATGAATGCAGCAGCGTGTGATGTCTCCTCCCACATTGGCGGCAGAATCCTCGGGTACAATTTCGTGCTAGATGACTAGCTGCTAAGCAATTCATGCACAAACCAATCTTTTTTACCGCTTCATATCTTTGGGCAACCGTCATCTTCTGAAACTTCCGGCAGACAAAGGCCGAGTGGAAAAATTCGGCGCAAAAACTACATCGACCTGAAGTTGCGGCGTGATTCACCCCGAATCGTGGCTTCCTGTTCTCTGACTGTGCAGAAGATGACGATGATGAAAGGGATTGTAGGACGGAACAGTGATTTTTGAGAAACATAATCAAATTTTCATAACAGGGGACTTCTTTGGAGTTATGATTGGTTTCCCAAAGCTTCAACGTTATTGGATCTAATCTGCAACAAACCATATGCACCAGAATGGTGCTCCAACCACCGATATCCTCTCCAATTTTAGCGAGCATTTGGAGGTGTTTCTCGAAATCCGATATCAATTGGTTCAAGCACTCGAAATTTTCTCTTTTCATTCGCTCAATCGCAAATAAATAATCCAGGTGTGCCTTAACTATGAGCTTGTGATTTTGGTAGCGATCCTCGAGAACATTCCAGGCGACGTCATAATTACTACCAGATAGCGCAATCGATCCAATTTCTTGAAGGGCTTCACCTGAAAGCGAGGCCCTCAAATAGGTGAATTTATCCCTTTCAGAGAGCTTATCACTTTGATGAATGAGACTTTTGAAAGCATCTCTGAATGGGATCCACTCCTCTAATCGTCCAGAAAAGGTTGGCAACCGTATTTCGGGAAGTTTCACCCTCGATTCCACAGCGGATGCAGTTGGGTGAGATGGTTGTGTGTTGGAGTGCTGGATGTCTGCATGCAAAAATTTCAATAACGCTGATTTGGCCTGGCAGTACTTCAGTTCGGCTTTGGAAAAAATCGCATCACTTTCTTCCTCCCTTCTTTGTGCTGCTGCGCCCAAACTGACGAGACGTTCAGTGTCCGATGCATCTTCGTCGACCACTTCCTTCACGTCCTCATCCTCGAGCAGCAGTTCTATCTGCAATCGCATTTGTACAAACTCACTGTATGCACTTTCTAACAGCTGCAAACGAACTTCAACTTGTTGATGATCGATGTCTGAATGTTGGTCCACAAAGCACAGCACTGAATCAATTGTTTTTAGAGCCCTTCGCTCTTTGGCTGATAGTTCACGAAGCGACATAGTTAATAATCAATGATCTATGTCCAAAGTTAATCACAATGTATTCACTTAATTCAGAAGTTCGATCAATATTAAGGGAAATTACAAAACACAAGTTCGTTTGCACTGTTCACTTTTAATCACTTTCAGCAATTTATAATTATGATGCACTTTTTCGATCAATTTCACTTTTAATTTTTACCACTTTTACCGTTTCATCTCAACGATTCCGCGACGTGACACGACCGTTGACTAACCACCCAGATTGACAGCAGCGAGGGGATTTCAACAAGCGAACAAACAACTGATGGTAGAGAGAGCCAGCGAATTCTAAGACCGAAAATATGAATGACCATTGATACCAGAGGGACTTAGCAAAAAAGTTGTCGAAAAATCAATGAATGAGCTTCGCATGCAGTTTTCATTTATTTGAAAATTCTTACCAATTTTCACCCACGCTAATCTGGTGGCTCTCCGCATGCAATGAAGCAGCCACAGATCCCTTACCATGCAATATACACTTTTTTGCCCTTTGTGGGGAACATAATACAATCCGCAACTCGATCCGATTTTGATCCAATACTTTTTCAAGGCTCGATCGTTTTGTCCAGGACTTTTCCTCGCTAAATCCGTTCCCTCTCGTAACCGTAGAAAATCCAGGCTAGGAATATTGCTTGATATTCCCAGGAGATGAAACACGTTTCGATGATCAGCAACTCGATGAAGATTGTGATAACTCCAGCGTAGAAAATGGCGAACACTAGACGCCAAGTTGACCCGCGTACAACGGTCTTTGTTTCTGACACAATAGGCCAACAAAGCCTCACAATGTCCACGTTTTAATACCGCGACCCGACACGAATCCGGCTTCCAAGGACCAAAAATGTTCACGCACCTGTGAACGTCCGGGGTGCCGTGGTCCAGCCGAGTTAACAAAAAACTTCACAAACGCGCGTGATACTATCACCTTCGAAAGGTCAACGAACTTTAGATTAACACACAATAGTTCCCTTGAAATTATCATACTTTATTGGTTGGGTAAAATTACTACACGCGCTTTATTGTTGAGAGTTGTGTATTCGACTGCGGTTTATTGGACACTATCTTTATTCTGCTGCTTCTAGTACAATAGAACCTAGCTTGAGTAGAGGTAGTGTTCGGAAAGGCCTTTTTCACTCTAGGTACTCTCTGATAAGAGATGTACATACTAAATCTCCTAGTATGCAATTGAGATGGGTGGAATGGATGATTATTAAGGTGGTTCTATGAATTGTGCATTAACAGCTGGTATGAAATATTTTCAAGAAAGCAAAGACCGTTATTCACATTTTTCTGAGATAAAAAATAAAGAGCTAATTCTGATTGATTTTGATGCCCTGGAACTTTTGGAAATAGGTCAAAATTATTTGAACTAAATTTGCACTTTTCTAATTTAACTTTTGAATATTAAATAAAACAATTAAAAAAATGGCTTCTATCACCTTTCTCCAAGACCGCAAGTAGTTTTGACTTCTGAGAAAAATAAAATAATAGAATTTTATCAAATTTTCAAAGAAGTATTAATTCAATTGAATTAAAGATATTTCAAAAGCAAAAATCCATTCGTTTTTTGGACTTCATCCAATTTGTTAAATGAAATAAAACTTTTTTTTTCGTTTTCTTTAATAATGTCAGAAATATTTACTCAAAATATTCTGAAACTGTAAAATTTAACTTTATTAAATCATTCATCGTCATCATCATTATCATCAAAATTATATTCCTTAATTGAATGAAGTATTGTGAACAAATTCAAAATCAGTTTTTTTCTTGCATGTAGATTTGTGAGTTAATCAGTTATCAATGATTGATTTCACTCTAAGCTGATTCATATTAAAACTTATAATCATCAAATCATCAAGAAGAGGTATGACAGACAAAATTTGGAAAAAAAAGTTCGAGTCTAGGACGCAAAAATCTAAAAAGGGCATAAAAATACTATCTCTTGAGTTATCAATTAAATTCCATAAAAAGGGTTGTAAAGCTAAAACGTTTTTGTAGAAATTTTTTTTCTTAAATCTTAAATCTGATCGTTTTCATCTTTATGTTATGTTTAAATTTATGAAGAGTTGAGTCACCGAATTTTATTCAAAAAAAAAAAAAAATAGAATAGAAAGTTAGATCAATTGCATAAAAATATTGAAAATGAACGAGATGAAATTTTTTAAGAAGCATTTATCAGTTTTATCTGTTTGGAATTTGGTAATTTTAATCGCCACCTATTTATTAACCTGAACTTAGCCTGTGATGATAAAATGAACTTGATGTATTTTAAATGTTGAAGTTATTTTTTTTCAAATTTCAACCATGATCTTTTTCAATCTTTTATTTTGATAACTGAAAGAATTTGAATATAACAACGAATATTAACTTTGACTGCCACCCAAGGCTCTCATGAAATAAATTTTTTTTTAAATCAAATTAAATCCAATAATGATGTATGTGTATTGGAAACAAAAATTCTCAAATTCAAAATATATATTTTTTCTGAATAAAAAATTCACTTTTCAAATCATGATATAGTTTTTCATTTCAAAATGATACAAAGGACGGTAGTTTTGTCAATATTATTAACTTTGTCCATATGATTATAAAAACTCATTTTGTCATTTTTGTCATTTTTGTCATTTTTGTCATTTTTGTCATTTTTGTCATTTTTGTCATTTTTGTCATTTTTGTAATTTTTGTCATTTTTGTCATTTTTGTCATTTTTGTCATTTTTGTCATTTTTGTCATTTTTGTCATTTTTGTCATTTTTGTCATTTTTGTCATTTTTGTCATTTTTGTCATTTTTGTCATTTTTGTCATTTTTGTCATTTTTGTCATTTTTGTCATTTTTGTCATTTTTGTCATTTTTGTCATTTTTGTCATTTTTGTCATTTTTGTCATTTTTGTCATTTTTGTCATTTTTGTCATTTTTGTCATTTTTGTCATTTTTGTCATTTTTGTCATTTTTGTCATTTTTGTCATTTTTGTCATTTTTGTCATTTTTGTCATTTTTGTCATTTTTGTCATTTTTGTCATTTTTGTCATTTTTGTCATTTTTGTCATTTTTGTCATTTTTGTCATTTTTGTCATTTTTGTCATTTTTGTCATTTTTGTCATTTTTGTAATTTTTGTAATTTTTGTCATTTTTGTCATTTTTGTCATTTTTGTCATTTTTGTCATTTTTGTCATTTTTGTCATTTTTGTCATTTTTGTCATTTTTGTCATTTTTGTCATTTTTGTCATTTTTGTCATTTTTGTCATTTTTGTCATTTTTGTCATTTTTGTCATTTTTGTCATTTTTGTCATTTCTGTCATTTTTGTCATTTTTGTCATTTTTGTCATTTTTGTCATTTTTGTCATTTTTGTCATTTTTGTCATTTTTGTCATTTTTGTCATTTTTGTCATTTTTGTCATTTTTGTCATTTTTGTCATTTTTGTCATTTTTGTCATTTTTGTCATTTTTGTCATTTTTGTCATTTTTGTCATTTTTGTCATTTTTGTCATTTTTGTCATTTTTGTCATTTTTGTCATTTTTGTCATTTTTGTCATTTTTGTCATTTTTGTCATTTTTGTCATTTTTGTCATTTTTGTCATTTTTGTCATTTTTGTCATTTTTGTCATTTTTGTCATTTTTGTCATTTTTGTCATTTTTGTCATTTTTGTCATTTTTGTCATTTTTGTCATTTTTGTCATTTTTGTCATTTTTGTCATTTTTGTCATTTTTGTCATTTTTGTCATTTTTGTCATTTTTGTCATTTTTGTCATTTTTGTCATTTTTGTCATTTTTGTCATTTTTGTAATTTTTGTAATTTTTGTAATTTTTGTCATTTTTGTCATTTTTGTCATTTTTGTCATTTTTGTCATTTTTGTCATTTTTGTCATTTTTGTCATTTTTGTCATTTTTGTCATTTTTGTCATTTTTGTCATTTTTTGTCATTTTTGTCAATTTTGTCATTTTTGTCATTTTTGTCATTTTTGTCATTTTTGTCATTTTTGTCATTTTTGTCATTTTTGTCATTTTTGTCATTTTTGTCATTTTTGTCATTTTTGTCATTTTTGTCATTTTTGTCATTTTTGTCATTTTTGTCATTTTTGTCATTTTTGTCATTTTTGTCATTTTTGTAATTTTTGTAATTTTTGTAATTTTTGTCATTTTTGTCATTTTTGTCATTTTTGTCATTTTTGTCATTTTTGTCATTTTTGTCATTTTTGTCATTTTTGTCATTTTTTGTCATTTTTGTCATTTTTGTCATTTTTGTCATTTTTGTCATTTTTGTCATTTTTGTCATTTTTGTCATTTTTGTCATTTTTGTCATTTTTGTCATTTTTGTCATTTTTGTCATTTTTGTCATTTTTGTCATTTTTGTCATTTTTGTCATTTTTGTCATTTTTGTCATTTTTGTCATTTTTGTCATTTTTGTCATTTTTGTCATTTTTGTCATTTTTGTCATTTTTGTCATTTTTGTCATTTTTGTCATTTTTGTCATTTTTGTCATTTTTGTCATTTTTGTCATTTTGTTTTATAATTTAAAGTGAATTCTTTTATTTTTTGTATTTTAACATGTTTCAATTTGTAGTGAGAATTTTATAACAGCTTAAAAATTCAAACTACTAAACAAACAATCTGTCCCAGGAAATTTTGCTATTCATCCCACGAAAAGGTTATATCTTGATCTTTATTGATTGTGAGCAGCAAATAAAGCAACCAGACATATTTCCGACAATCAGATCGAGCCCCTTTGCCTGTAAGCTTTCCCTCAGACCCATTGCTAACTTTTGATCGGCAGGGTGCTATTTCTGAAATCGGCCATCGACCAAATTCTGAGCTGGTATAGTAGCAACTAAATTCAACACATGTGGGCTCTGTCTAGCTGCTTGTGTCCAAGCCCCAAAAGTTGTAGGTGGCTGTAGCAGCAGAAAAATAAACATTTCGACCCACTTCCCAAGCCCATTAAGGGATCCGGAGGATTTCAGTCAAACCTGGAGTGGGTGCAGTGTGAAGGAAAGCAACAGAGAAGCTGGAAAACCGCGGCGCCGATGGGAAACAAAATTTATTCTGCCGAGGTTGCAATCCAAAAGCAGGAAAAAAACAACACACGAAATACCTCAAAAACCGCACAATGCCATTGCCGCTGCCGGGGCTAAGGAGCTAGGGCAAGAGGTCTTGCGATTGAAGCGTTGGAGTCGGGGGGGGGATGAAGCAGGAAGCAGATGCAGCAGCAGCCTCCCTTTTAAAATCCTGACATTTTTGGCCACCAACTTCTCGGTCGTTTGCGGTTCTGCCGCCAGAACTCGAAGAAGAAAGGAAGGAAATCCCACCATTTGCCGAGTTCCTGTACATGGCTATGTTTATGGTTTGTATATTTTGTTTGAGTTTTTTTTCCGTTGCCACCCAAAATTCGAGTCCGAGGCCCCATTGGAATTCATTTCTGCCACATGGCTGTAAGTTTCAAATAATTTTGCCCGCTTTGTTGTTCTGTAGAAGAAGCGCCTATCTGGACGCTTGCTAGCTGCTGTTGTAAAATGTGGCCGGTGGAAAAGTTTCCTCAAAGGGCTGGCGAATGTTTGGGGTCTTTATTTCTCCCTTTTCGTTTGCTCGCGTCTATTCTGTCTGTGTGAACTGCTTTTTACGGCTTTTGGGGGCTGGTTTCCTTTACATTTAGAGTGTAACGTTTGCGCTTTCATTCTGTCGATTGTATACATTTTTTTTAAAGAATTTTTTCATCCGAAGTTCAAGTTCTTATTATTTAAAGAAGAATCATAACAAATAAATAATGCAAAATTCACATCAGAAAGTTAACAGGGAAATTTATATCTACCTTCTCATAGCGATAAATGCATTTTCGTAGAAGCAGAATAAAACAGATTACAAGATTTCCCTTGCAATTTTTTTTGCAATCTGTATTATAACCTATCAAATGAACAAGAACTATAAAATCCCCAGTTTCACAAACTTAGGATAGTTACGCAACTTATTTTGCTGTTTTAGTAGACATTCTTGAGCCTAAATTGATAAGTCGTATATATCTTGAAATGTTCCGACCATTCCTGAAGACAACAGACTACCCGATCAGGAGAACAAATCAAAATTGTTTCACGAGATTTAAAAATCTTATTCCGTTACAGCTTTAATGTCAAAATCTTCGTTTTTGTCGTTCGAAAAAGAAAAAAATAACTCCTTCTGATACAAACCTTTGTTTTTCCTACCTAAGTTTGCCTGCTTCGAAAACATACATTGGAACTTTGAAGCACTCATCTCATGCATCGGGTATGGTTTCGTGTTATCGTGCGTGCCTCTTACCCTGAAGGTCGAGGTTCGAATCTCCTGGTTGTACCCAAAATGTTCAAGAAATGTGTTCCAATTGGAAACAATACAAAAACAAGTTTGAGTACAAGGCAGGAGGCAATGAAACATTAGGCCTGTTCAATATACGATAGAACTGGTTTTCATCGATTTCAATTGTTAAATGACTGTTCACTCAATTAGTCTATAACGATCACGCTCGACAGCAGGATACGTTTCTATCGGTTTCTATTACATTAACACACATGCAGTTGTTTGCTGTCTAAAAACAGCTGATTTGGTTTGATTTTAACTTTTTGTTTACAGTGAGTCGTTCAGTGCTGATGAATGTAGAGTCAATCGGTGCTGTGTCGGAGGAAAGAAGGAGGAGGGAGTCGTTTAGCCTAATGACGAACGTTTTGGCTTATAAGCAAGACATTCAGGGATCGATTCCCGCCACCCAAAATCTAGGTTAAGAAAATTTTGTAAGTCTTCGTACGTAAAATGAACAATAATACCACGAAATGTAGCAATGTCTCGAAAAATTGTAAACTTCAATGAGTTTAAAAGAATGTAAAATATCTCTACAAAGTTTAAAAAGATTGTGAACTCTAAGGAGTATAAACGAATACGCCGGTTAGTCTCAGTAACTGAACCATAATAGAAGCTAGTAGGTAAGACAGTTCCAAGTCGTAACTACTAGCTAGCTGAGGGGATTTCCGCTATCTGATCTTTGTCGCATCTTGGAAATATGAGCGTATACCATCTTTTCATCTTTCACCCACACATTGTACATAACGCGACCTATGCTCTCCATGGCAATGCCCGGTGCCCATCTTCACGAACTCCTTGCTTGTATGTACTTGCACGTAGGCTACACTTTTAGGCTCGAACGAAATTTCTTTACCGTCGTAGATGTTGCTGGTTGTTGCCGTTTTAGATGATGGAAGTAACAGTAACAGATCTAAATTGGTTCAAATTTAGATTCCAAACAAAACCTCGGCTTGTGACAAGTTGTTTGGAGCTGATGCGTTGTGCGTTGTTGTATATGTTAGCAGATAAGCGTACGGATGATTCGGCAGAACATGCTCTCTTTTCCAGACCCAAGTTAGTTTCAAGGCGTCAACAACTTCAAAATTTGAACGCTGAAAATGTTGTGAGTGAAATGTGTCACGACGAACAGTCGCGGCGTGCTATAGTCGACAGATTCTCACAAATGTTGCGCGAACTAAAGCGTATCATAAAAGATGATGAACGGAGAGAGCAAGATAGTCAACCAAACTTGGCAAACTAATGGAAAGTCTTTTGCCCCGTATGACACCACAATTCAAAAGCAACGCGATCTTAGGTCGCGGTATAACCCTAATCTGGACTTATACGTGTGGTAAGACTTAAAAGGTCTCACGTACTCAGCTACGATCTTTCCTGTAGCAAAAGGGAGCAGATATACCATCCGAGGTAGTCGTGACGGGATTTTAACTTGGTAGTTTCTCAATCGGCCTTGCCTTTGAGGTTAGAAATCCTACGTGATTGGATGCTGTGACGGGCGCGAGTTACTTTGAACACGTTTGGGGGCTTCTGTACCATTCTGAAGTTGGCGAAAGAGGAAATGGAGGAAAAGGAATAGGAGAAGGAGGAAAAAGGAGAAAAATTATAAAGGAGAAAGAATGAGAAAGAGGAAAAGGAAATGGGTGAGATGTATAAGTGCATGGGCACAGTCTACCCCTTGATGTAGTTTAATGAGGTGAAACCAAGATGCACATCTGGCATACAAAGCCCAAAGTGGTTTTAGTGGGATAAACCCACTCACGAAAGCAAACGACCGGCTGTCATGATTTTAAGTCGAATTTCCATCTTGTAAAAGAAATTCCTTGGACCAGATGAATTTCTTGCCTTCTTTCAGTAGAGTAGATAACATGTTGATCGATGAGATATCTCAGATACTTAATTTGGGATTTCCGAAAGAGCATTTTCCAGCTTGATGGTGAACCCAAATTATTGGACTCGTTGCAGAAAATCTTGCAAGTTCCGATCATGTTCGGCTTCGGTCTTTCCGCCAACTAGGACATCGTCCAGATACCCTGAAGTGCACTACAGTCACATCGTCACCAGGAGAATTCTGATTGGAGCTGAAGTGGTTTTCCGGAAGCTGTTGATGCTGTAACCATAGTCCTGCGTTATTTTGATTTCCCGATGAGCTGCCGTTCACTTGCAGGCTTCCTGTTGTTGGTCAAAATATGATTCATGAGAATTATTCTACCAAATAAGCTCACAACACATAATAGAGTTATCGCGTTTATCAGAACGTTTGGCTTTCTTCGCACTGGAACGGTAGCCATCTTTGTGACCAACAGTTGGTGCACTGTGCATTAGACTAGTTCACTTTTCGACTTTTTTCGCAGATCAAAGCCGGACTCATATGGGTTGTTCCTCAGGCATTTTCAAGTATTTCTGCCAAATTTGAGATCTATTGAACTAATTTCTGTTCTGCGCAATACGTTTTTGTCAAAAAAGTCCATTTGTCTTGAAAATTTTCTTATGAGAGTTCTAGAAAGCCCCTGTTGATATTAAATGATAATTTAGAATACATGGTTGCTATTATTAGCTGTTTTATGGATCTGTTTTAGATAATCGTTCAAAACAAACCGAAAAAATTTAAAAAATCATAAACTACCAACTTGTACAGAAATTTTACTTAAAAGGTGAAGGTTTAAAATCTACAGTAAATCCAAAAAAAAATATTTTTCACAAAATCTTTTCTTGTTAATGTAGCCATGTTTATTATCAATCATTCGATGTATAAAGTTTAATTATCGCAAGAATAGGAGCAAAGTTATTCAAATATTAATGCATCCGTTTTTAAATCAATATTATGTTCCTATTAAAGTTTTAGCTTCATGCAACCTGAAAAACGTGGCATCAAGAGAACTTGCATACAACTTGATCAAAGCGCGCGTTTTTTTTTACTTCTGGCCCAGTCTTGGGGTACTAGATTGAATAAAATATTTTTGCTTGTGCACAAGTTGATGAGGAGAAAACTTGAATGAAAAATATTTTATCAATTCAAATTTGTTACAAACATCTGTAAATAACTTGACCGCTATATATCCAATTTGTATGATAATTACATCAAAAGAAAGGTAATCAAAAGAGCTAGCTTTACAAGAAAAACTTTTGGGAAAAATATTTTTTTCTAATTTACTGTAGATTTTTAACTTCCAACTTGTAAATAATATTTCTGTTCAAGTTGATAGTTTATGATTTTTCAATTTTTTTCGGTTTGTTTTGAACGGTTATCTTAAACAGATCCATTAAATTGCTAATAATATCAACCACCATGCATCCTTAAATTATTGTTTAGTATTAAAATGGGCTTGCTAGAACTCTTATAAGAAAATTTTCAAGAAAAATGGACTCTTTTCACAAAAACTCATTGCGCAGAACAGAAACTAGTTCAATAGATCTCAAATTTGGCAGAAATACTTGACAATGCCTGAGGAACAACCCATATGAGTCGGCTTTGATCTGCGAAAAAAGCCGAAAAGTGAACTAGTCTACTGTGCATGCATTGTGAAATGGCAATCTCGAGCATAAAGCAAGGAGCCACAGTTCCAACATGGAGATGTTGGTTTGGATCCACTTTCTTTTCCGAAACGCGGCGATGAGAATGAAGATTTCGGAAATCGTTTCTCAAACCTTTTTCCCCCTGATCGCTCGGACTGCTGCTGATGATGGAGCATCTTCTATCATGGCCTCATCGTATTTGAAGTTGAGCAACCGTTGGCACGCGATCGAAATTTGTTCCTGATATCGTTCCTCTCTTCGATTCTGGAGAGCAACCTGGTTCTCATTTCCGCGTCGTTTTCCGCCTTAAGGCCACAAGCATGAGACATTTTAACTGGTCTTCCGACATCTTCTTGGATACCTGGATACACTGGTTTCTTCTCGTTATGATAGATTGAAGAGTGCCAAATCAAATATTCATCCAGGTTACTGTTTCGGAAAAAAATACATCTTTGGGTGTCTTTGGCAATATATAGCTGGGTGTATCTGTCGAGCTCAGACGTTTCGATTGCTGCTTCGTAAGATCGAAACGTCTGAGCACGACAGATGATCATCATCAGCCGAGTTGCATCCCTGACGAAGAGATCTTCATGACGAGTAGACCAGGCTCAGGTGTGTTGAAAGCCCGGTACCACGGAATTTCCACGTAATTTTCGTGATGCATGGAATATTCATCCATCCTAACCTCAACTTCGTCCACCTTCTGAGCGCAAAACTAACGCGATTATCACCGAATAAACGTCGGTAAACCAATATTTCGTCACCACTGTTACGATTCGCGACACGAGAATGTTTGAAGGCGACATTCAATCGAACTATGGAATCGTTCCATATTTGCTACTGGACTTAAAACTTTAACTGGACTTCATCCTTTAGAGAATCAGATAAAAGTCAGGTGGTGACGTCAACAGAATGATTGGCAAGCAGTCATCTGAGAGCCTATCGGTTTCGATGATGTATCCAGTGTTCCCAAAACCACATTCAAATCGGTATTTTCTAAACCAAAAATTCTTTTATTGGCATGAAAATCTTTTAAATCGGTTTTTTTTACAACAAACACTCACACACACACACATCCAGGATGTCAGTGAAACTTCATATTTTTTGGAAGAGATCTAGTTTAGGGGGTAGTGTTCCTAAATGCGCATATTGGGTAATATGCGCATACAGCCAATTGACGATATGGCTAGAGATTCAACGCAGTTTGATGGTAATACGCTTTAGACACGTGGCATGAAATAATTTAATTGTTATATAAAGCTTAGATTAGCTTAGCTTAGCTTAGCTTGATTGACTACTCACATCCACCATTAATCATTGAACCCGAAATGCTGTATTTATTTTTTGTAATAAATTAGAATTAAAATTTCATTTTATTGCTTTAATAAATTTCATTGATACTTTTCGTTGGTATGATTGATATTGAATTAAATGCATTTCAAATCCCATGATCGCAGGCGTGGCTCAGTAGAAATAGTTCCACATCGCCAATAATGGTTGCTACTCCGTGATTGACCGAGGCCACCAATTTTGTTCAAAGGTCAAATGAATCGTGTCTGGGACTGACAGCACATTCAGAATGCCCAAAACTGATGCTCTCTCTTTAATAATCAATAAAGGCGCCGGCCACGTCGTAGTAGTCAATAGATAGATTGGAAAAATAGAGAAAAGGATGAAAGAAGTAAATTTGTGCTTTAGGACCGAGGTCACCGCTGTATCCTAGCAATTAATTTGGTTTTGGAGAGTGGGTGGGAGGATATGATCAGGAAACACTTTTGACTAGTGCAATCTAGTTTTTGATCCTATTCTCAAAATTATTATTCAATCATATTCCTTTACTACTACAAGTTAATTCCTAGCTTACTAGTACCTTTTTAAGTTTTCTTAATCCTTCCAACGCCTTTTCCTAAACTATTTTATCGTGAAAAACGTTTTGATTGTTCAGTTGATGAATTTATTAAACTAAAAACTCGAATTTTCAGAACCAATTTAGGTAAATGGTGCGATCATAAATTTTCATACACTTTTCATTCTTGAAAAGCCTTCACAGCAGCAATGCCTTAAGGGGGGGGTAGGGTCTAACACTTTCAAAAAATCGATTTTTTTATTTATTTATTTTCTTATTGTAAAACATTTCAAGAATGTTGTGTCAAATTTTCAAGTCAATTGGAGCAAAACTGTAGAAATTATAGGCCTTTATCTCCTCCTATCTAATACTGCAAGAAAGCAAGAGGAGAAATTTCAAACGCGTTTTTCTCGAAAGCACTTTTTTAAAGTCCGTGGACATCTTCATTTGAAAACTACTTATCCGATTCTTTTCAAATTTGGAACATTTTTTCTGCATATAAAATATCAGACCCCAACGTTTTTGTTTTTTTTTTTTTACTTTGGGAAAATTTTACAGGTGAAAAATGGCGGATTTTTTCGTGAAAAATCGTAGTTTTGACTTCAAACAGCCACAAAAATTTCATAAAAAAAAATTTAAGTTAAATAAAAACGTCGGGGTCCAGAAAAACATCTATTAAAAATATTTTGCTCTGATTTTTTGACCTCAGATGATTCTGTGCTGAGATACAGTGTCCACCGCAAATCCTGTTTTCTAAAAGGCATCCTCGAAAGTGCTCCGTCACCGGCTCTTTTTTCAATATTTTTCTACGAAAAAATTACTAAATGTTCTTTTAACAATGCTTTGTATAATGCAAAAAATTTGAATACATTTGTTTGAACGATAGCTCTAGAAAAAATCGTGAAAATTGTGTTTTTTTTTATACCCGTTAGACCCTACCTCCCCCTTAAAAACAGTTAAAGAAATACCCTAAATTGTGACTAGGCAACATGAACACAATGATAATTCAATTCAGGGTTTGTCCTTATCTAAGTTTGTGGCATATCGGCAAATTGAAAATCTAATTAGAGAGCAATTATGGTAGATATGAAAATTGATAGGTGGAAAGGTCAAAGCTAGAGCGCTTTGGGTAGAAGAAACAAATAGATGGTGAAATTGTGAGCTTAGGGCATTGTTTCTTATCGACAGCATGAAACTGCATGTGTGATTCTTTACCCGGCATCTGCTGGCTGTTTGTAGTAAGTGACGAAGAAGCCACATTGCTACCCACAACCAGCCCAGATGGGTCGAACACATGAGGTTGCGTCCGACCGGGTTTGTAGAATGCAACCGTCAAAAATAAGCTATCTTACTACGTGAAGTCTATAAAATTGAATATTTCATAAAAATAAATCGGAACGGACTCACCAATGCAGGATAACTGGAGTCAATTCCAGCAAGCATTACATCGCGTCCTGACAAGCCAGATTTTTCATGTCAGCATGTAAAAGATGCAACCACACGTTCTAGCCGATCGAATCAATATAACCGCAATCCAGAAGCTAAAAAGCGGAGGTTTAGATGCGCCAATGACCAAATTCATTGAAGGCACAATTCTTGAAGGTCCATTTCTTGAAGGCGTGTATTCAAAACTTCTTGTTTCCGTGGTTCAATTTTAACGCAGATACGCGGTTCAAACAGTTATATTTAAAATATTACAAAAATAAAAGAGAAAATTTGCGCGGAGCTGTAATGAAAATTTTCTTCTCCGAAAAGGCGTCCGTCACTTTCAGGCAAGGCCTACCGAGTCCCAAAAAATTTAATTGTTATATAAAGCCAAAAAATTCAAAAATTCATGCAAGATTTTTGTCAGTTATGTTAAAATATATTGAACTTTAAATATCGTGTGTACAGATTCTGTGAACAAAAATGATAATGTTATTCATCTGGAAATCGAAAATTCAACAAACTGATGCTTTAAGCAAAGTTGTAAATGATGAGATATTGGAAAACGAGACAGGTTCTGAATGCCCGTATCAGGCAGGTTGATTGTCTCTATAAAGAAAAAATAGATAAGTCTATTTTTTTTCACTATTCTTCATTCAAACATTAAATCTACGCTCAAAAAAGAAGAGTTTAATGCTGATCCAATGAAATTACGATGTGAACAAAATATTACCATGAAATATAGACATATGGCATCCCTAACTATGTTTTATGTAAAAGAACCCGTGATATCTAAAATTTTGTCAGGAATTGATACTAGTTTCTGCCATTTTCAATTAAATAATATCAAAATATTGCAAGTGTAAATGAAATATAGCTAAAAACATAAATATGCGCATTTAGTCCGCCGGTTTCGGAATTAAGCTATTTTGACTACTTTTACTTTACAATTATTTTCACAAAAACTGTAAGAGATTTGAACAGAAAAATTGCTCTAACGTATGTAAAACAGATGTCCGCTCATGTGCATATAGTTTTCAGATTCCTATCTATTGGATTATGGAAGAAAATGACTACTTTCCTTAACAACCGCATTTAATCCGCCTCTCCCCTACTTAACTCTACATGCGATGTGCTCCTTTGAAGGATATGATGGCTAGGATTTAAATAATGCTAACATCACCACCCCTCAGAAAGAGTACTGCCGTGACAGAGATTCCATCTCATGACCTGTGGCTTAGAAAACTTGAACGCTATCCTCAAAATCACGGTCAACCAGTTTGAGAAATGAATATAAAAAAAGCTCATTCTGTATGAAAAACTTATCAAACTACTTCTATGAATTCGCCAAACTTGGCCGAACCGAATGACGTGTTATAGGCAATTAAAAAAATCCTAAATGTTTGATAACCATTCCTTAAATTTTGAGAAAAATTGAGCTGGGTAGGGCGAAACCGGACATTTCTACTTTAAAATCCCTTCATCGAGGCACATCAGCGGCCTTCAAATTTAATTTAACAATTCCCAAAAATGTTTTCAGGTTCGTTTCGATGAAACAAGCTCCAATAAATTTGTAATTTGACGCATAAACCATAAACTATGTTACTTTATTAGAGTTTTTGGTTTAAATATTGCTAATATAATGGATAAGTCCGGGTTAAATATGGGCTTTTTTCGACGATTATTTTTCCTAATTTAAAAGTTGGGTTGTAGAGTGACAAAAAAAAGAAAACAAAAAAGGAGCGAGGATTTTTTTCAAATAATTTTCGACTGTCTTGTACCCATTGCAGAATTTGTGTAGTTAATAGAAGAAATAAACAATGACAAAACAAGGAATGTTAGCGGAAATAATCCAATTCTTAATAATGTCAGTTTGTCGGTGTCACCAACTTGAACATTCATTTGCTAATAATCATCACTCGTAATGAATTATTTATCAGCCAAATGTTTCCCCCAAGGGTCGAATGCCGACCAGTAGTGGGGGCTGATCTAGAGTGGTCAAATCAATGCCAATCAATTTGTGATAAATGGGAATAAATCGATCACTTCGCCGGAACCAGAGCCCAATTTCGACGAAACAATCACAGAGAGCGCAATAAATATTTTCCAATTTATTGGACCCCTTCAACTTGGGACCTTTTTTTCCGTTTCCTTCCGCCAAGGGACAGCATTTGGCCAGCCGACCGACCATTTCGTCCCCATCATCGTTCATCCATAAAATCCAATTACACACCTTTTCCGATCGGGCGTGAAAAATCGCTTTGACAGTGTGGCCAACATTTCCTTCCCCTTTCCTGTATTTTTTTTTTCTTTTCCTCTGGGGTGGGAGGAAGTTTCCTTAATCATTCGAGAGGACTTCCTCTTTGCTTCTCATTGACAAATCAGCCCCTTTCCACGATGGTCGGTAGGAGTTATGTTATGGCGTCGCTCGTTTCGGTTGACGCAAACTGACGCAAACGATGAAAACATTCATCAAATCTTTGCCCACCCTTTGCTCAATAACTAGATCAGTGAGTGGGGTGGGACATTTTGAAACAAAAAGAAAACCAAACCCCTGCTTTATTTCGTTTCGACGCTTTGCCCCCTTCAGAGAAAAACGAGGCGAAATAATAACGATGATTGGCAGCCTGACTGAGCACTAGCAGTGTCTTCCTTAAGCTGATGACAGTAGGAGCATCAGCAGGAAAAAGCGACGGAAAACGCGCTTGTAATTGATACTAGCGTCACTTTTTGTGTCGCAATAGTGAGTTTCGTCCTCTTCTTTGATTGGACATGTCTCTTGGAAGAGGAAAACAAAAACAGCTCTAACTTAACCCAGTAAAAAAGGGGGTCGTTTGAGGAGTAGTAAAAACCGATGAAAATCTATTTTCAACACTAGGCTTATTTGAAAAAAAAAACTCTTTCGGCGAATTGGGCCAGTTGGGATTTGGCACATCTTGCCAGAAAAAAACGGACACAGAAAAAACCAGAACTCAGGTTCTTGGGCAATTGATCAATCGGAAGTTGTTTCCCGCAAAAAAGGTTCGTTTTGTTTCGTTTCGGTACAGTGACCTGAAATGGCAGGTGAAATGGGTAGGGGAGAGTGGGGTATTATGGGCCACTTTTTTTCTATGTTTCATAACTTCTTTATTAGAAAAGATAAAATGAAAAAAATAAATGGAAAGGTTTTGTACATTTTTGAGGTATCATTAGGCATTTTTTAAATTTTTAAAATTCATTAATTTCCCGAGTTTTGACTATTTAAAAAAAAGTTAAATTTTTTGGATTTTGAAAAACTGTGGGGAATCGTGGGCCACCCTTTCCAAATCGACTAGATAACGTGCAAAGTTGTTGATTTGAACCAAAACTGAAATTTCATAATTCATTTAGTTATTTTAAAGCGATTTCAGATGAGGAAACTAAAAATGGAGTTGTGTATGATCGAATAGATCCTAAAACCTGGCTCGCGAACGTTTCGGCAAAATTCCATACATAGGATTTTTGTTCGTCTCTATCGCATTGGAAAAGATGGACAAAACATTTTCTAAATTCTTCATTTGGCATATGTAAACTTTACAAATAGTAATAACGTATTTTAAGTTCTGAACGTGTAAAAAAACACCAAAATATAGGTGGCCCAAGATACCCCACAAAATATGGCCCACGATTCCCCACAAGCAATGATTTGGAAATTGGTTGCGTTTGTGTGACCTATTTATGTTTCATCAAAAATTCCTTTTCCACGTGAAAGAACATGACAAAACCAAGATCATAAGCGTATGAGCATATTTTTGTTATGTTCTTGAGGTCTCGCACGGATGCAAATTTGCGGGTGCTTGTTTAATTATGTAAGTACAATTTTCTAGTCTAGTTTCATAAAAGAAGCATATGATGCGTATATAAGTCAACAACATATAGAAAAACATGCGTACGCAAAACGACGACGATGACAGTTGGATTGGGATTTTTATCTCAACACACAGCTGAGATATTTGAAATGGCCCACGTTTCCCCATGGCCCACGTTACCCCACTCTCCCCTAATTGTTACGCTGTAAGGAAAAACGTTGACAACTGGGAATATTTACAAGGTACGTTGGATCCGGAAGTTGTAGTTAATCTTGCTTTCGGAGAAATTTACACTTGTTTTTTAGGTTATTTAAGCCGTTTGTCTTGCTTCTAGAGTTTTGAATTTTTTCTGTCGTATTAATCAAATTTTTACCAAACTTATAAAATAAATTAAATGTTTGAAAGCCTATTTTATAGCCCATAGAAAAACATTAGGATAATTTTGACAATTTTGCCAATTTTGACAACAATGACAATTTTGACAATTTTGACTATTTTCACAATTTTGACAATTTTGACAATTTTGACAATTTTAAAAATTTTGACAATTTTGACAATTTTGACAATTTTGACAATTTTGACAATTTTGACAATTTTGACAATTTTGACAATTTTGACAATTTTGACAATTTTGACAATTTTGACAATTTTGACAATTTTGACAATTTTGACAATTTTGACAATTTTGACAATTTTGACAATTTTGACAATTTTGACAATTTTGACACTTTAGACAATTTTGACAATTTTGACATTTTTGACAATTATGACAATTTTGACAATTTTGACAATTTTGACAATTTTGACAATTTTGACAATTTTGACAATTTTGACAATTTTGACAATTTTGACAATTTTGACAATTTTGACAATTTTGACAATTTTGACAATTTTGACAATTTTGACAATTTTGACAATTTTGACAATTTTGACTATTTTGACAATTTTGACAATTTTGACAATTTTGACAATTTTGACAATTTTGACAATTTTGACAATTTTGACAATTTTGACAATTTTGACAATTTTGACAATTTTGACAATTTTGACAATTTTGACAATTTTGACAATTTTGACAATTTTGACAATTTTGACAATTTTGACAATTTTGACAATTTTGACAATTTTGACAATTTTGACAATTTTGACAATTTTGACAATTTTGACAATTTTGACAATTTTGACAATTTTGAAAATTTTGACAATTTTGACTATTTTCACAATTTTGACAATTTTGACAATTTTGACAATTTTGACAATTTTGACAATTTTAAAAATTTTGACAATTTTGACAATTTTGACAATTTTGACAATTTTGACAATTTTGACAATTTTGACAATTTTGACAATTTTGACAATTTTGACAATTTTGACAATTTTGACAATTTTGACAATTTTGACAATTTTGACAATTTTGACAATTTTGACAATTTTGACAATTTTGACAATTTTGACAATTTTGACAATTTTGACAATTTTGACAATTTTGACAATTTTGACAATTTTGACAATTTTGACAATTTTGACAATTTTGACAATTTTGACAATTTTGACAATTTTGACAATTTTGACAATTTTGACAATTTTGACAATTTTGACAATTTTGACAATTTTGACAATTTTGACAATTTTGACAATTTTGACAATTTTGACAATTTTGACAATTTTGACAATTTTGACAATTTTGACAATTTTGACAATTTTGACAATTTTGACAATTTTGACAATTTTGACAATTTTGACAATTTTGACAATTTTGACAATTTTGACAATTTTGACAATTTTGACAATTTTGACAATTTTGACAATTTTGACAATTTTGACAATTTTGACAATTTTGACAATTTTGAAAATTTTGACAATTTTGACAATTTTGACAATTTTGACAATTTTGACAATTTTGACAATTTTGACAATTTTGACAATTTTGACAATTTTGACAATTTTGACAATTTTGACAATTTTGACAATTTTGACAATTTTGACAATTTTGACAATTTTGACAATTTTGACAATTTTGACAATTTTGACAATTTTGACAATTTTGACAATTTTGACAATTTTGACAATTTTGACAATTTTGACAATTTTGAAAATTTTGACAATTTTGACAATTTTGACAATTTTGACAATTTTGACAATTTTGACAATTTTGACAATTTTGACAATTTTGACAATTTTGACAATTTTGACAATTTTGACAATTTTGACAATTTTGACAATTTTGACAATTTTGACAATTTTGACAATTTTGACAATTTTGACTATTTTGACAATTTTGACAATTTTGACAATTTTGACAATTTTGACAATTTTGACAATTTTGACAATTTTGACAATTTTGACAATTTTGACAATTTTGACAATTTTGACAATTTTGACAATTTTGACAATTTTGACAATTTTGACAATTCTGAAAATTTTGACAATTTTGACAATTTTGACAATTTTGACAATTTTGACAATTTTAACAATTTTGACAATTTTGACAATTTTGACAATTTTGACAATTTTGACAATTTTGACAATTTTGACAATTTTGACAATTTTGACAGTTTTGACAATTTTGACAATTTTGACAATTTTGACAATTTTGACAATTTTGACAATTTTGACAATTTTGACAATTTTGACAATTTTGACAATTTTGACAATTTTGAAAATTTTGAAAATTTTGAAAATTTTGACAATTTGACAATTTTGACAATTTTGACAATTTTGACAATTTTGACAATTTTGACAATTTTGACAATTTTGACAATTTTGACAATTTTGACAATTTTGACAATTTTGACAATTTTGACAATTTTGACAATTTTGACAATTTTGACAATTTTGACAATTTTGACAATTTTGACAATTTTGACAATTTTGACAACTTTGACAATTTTGACAATTTTGACAATTTTGACAATTTTGACAATTTTGACAATTTTGACAATTCTGAAAATATTGACAATTTTGACAATTTTGACAATTTTGACAATTTTGACAATTTTGACAATTTTGACAATTTTGACAATTTTGACAATTTTGACAATTTTGACAATTTTGACAATTTTGACAATTTTGACAATTTTGACAATTTTGACAATTTTGACAATTTTGACAATTTTGACAATTTTGACAATTTTGACAATTTTGACAATTTTGACAATTTTGACAATTTTCACCATTTTGACAATTTTGACAATTTTGACAATTTTGACAATTTTGACGATTTTGACAATTTTGACAATTTTGACAATTTTGACAATTTTGACAATATTGACAATTTTGACAATTTTGACAATTTTGACAATTTTGACAATTTTGACAATTTTGACAATTTTGACAATTTTGACAATTTTGACAATTTTGACAATTTTGACAATTTTGTCAATTTTGACAATTTTGACAATTTTGACAATTTTGACAATTTTGACAATTTTGACAATTTTGACAATTTTGACAATTTTGACAATTTTGACAATTTTGACAATTTTGACAATTTTGACAATTTTGACAATTTTGATAATTTTGACAATTTTGACAATTTTGACAATTTTGACAATTTTGTCAATTTTGACAATTTTGACAATTTTGACAATTTTGACAATTTTGTCAATTTTGTCAATTTTGACAATTTTGACAATTTTGACAATTTTGACA
Organism: Uranotaenia lowii; assembly: GCF_029784155.1. Lineage (NCBI taxonomy): Eukaryota > Metazoa > Arthropoda > Insecta > Diptera > Culicidae > Uranotaenia > Uranotaenia lowii. The sequence continues at coordinate 47,652,271 of NC_073692.1, read as the reverse complement.
ATTTTGACAATTTTGACAATTTTGACAATTTTGACAATTTTGACAATTTTGACAATTTTGACAATTTTGACAATTTTGACAATTTTGACAATTTTGACAATTTTGACAATTTTGACAATTTTGACAATTTTGACAATTTTGACAATTTTGACAATTTTGACAATTTTGACAATTTTGACAATTTTGACAATTTTGACAATTTTGACAATTTTGACAATTTTCACAATTTTGACAATTTTGACAATTTTGACAATTTTGACAATTTTGACAATTTTAAAAAATTTGACAATTTTGACAATTTTGACAATTTTGACAATTTTGACAATTTTGACAATTTTGACAATTTTGACAATTTTGACAATTTTGACAATTTTGACAATTTTGACAATTTTGACAATTTTGACAATTTTGACAATTTTGACAATTTTGACAATTTTGACAATTTTGACAATTTTGACAATTTTGACTATTTTGACAATTTTGACAATTTTGACAATTTTGACAATTTTGACAATTTTGACAATTTTGACAATTTTGACAATTTTGACAATTTTGACAATTTTGACAATTTTGACAATTTTGACAATTTTGACAATTTTGACAATTTTGACAATTTTGACAATTTTGACAATTTTGACAATTTTGACAATTTTGACAATTTTGACAATTTTGACAATTTTGACAATTTTGACAATTTTGACAATTTTGACAATTTTGACAATTTTGACAATTTTGACAATTTTGACAATTTTGACAATTTTGTCAATTTTGACAATTTTGACAATTTTGACAATTTTGACAATTTTGACAATTTTGTCAATTTTGACAATTTTGACAATTTTGACAATTTTGACAATTTTGACAATTTTGACAATTTTGACAATTTTGACAATTTTGACAATTTTGACAATTATGACAATTTTGACAATTTTGACAATTTTGACAATTTTGACAATTTTGACAATTTCGACAATTTTGAATATTTTGAATATTTTGACAATTTTGACAATTTTGACAATTTTGACAATTTTGACAATTTTGACAATTTTGACAATTTTGACAATTTTGACAATTTTGACAATTTTGACAATTTTGACAATTTTGACAATTTTGACAATTTTGACAATTTTGACAATTTTGACAATTTTGACAATTTTGACAATTTTGACAATTTTGACAATTTTGACAATTTTGACAATTTTGACAATTTTGACAATTTTGACAATTTTGACAATTTTGACAATTTTGATAATTTTGACAATTTTGACAATTTTGACAATTTTGACAATTTTGACAATTTTGACAATTTTGACAATTTTGACAATTTTGACAATTTTGACAATTTTGACAATTTTGACAATTTTGACAATTTTGACAATTTTGACAATTTTGACAATTTTGACAATTTTGACAATTTTGACAATTTTGACAATTTTAACAATTTTAACAATTTTAACAATTTTGACAATTTTGACAATTTTGACAATTTTGACAATTTTGACAATTTTGACAATTTTGACAATTTTGACAATTTTGACAATTTTGACAATTTTGACAATTTTGACAATTTTGACAATTTTGACAATTTTGACAATTTTGACAATTTTGACAATTTTGACAATTTTGACAATTTTGACAATTTTGACAATTTTGACAATTTTGACAATTTTGACAATTTTGACAATTTTGACAATTTTGACAATTTTGACAATTTTGACAATTTTGACAATTTTGACAATTTTGACAATTTTGACAATTTTGACAATTTTGACAATTTTGACAATTTTGACAATTTTGTCAATTTTGTCAATTTTGACAATTTTGACAATTTTGACAATTTTGACAATTTTGACAATTTTGACAATTTTGACAATTTTGACAATTTTGACAATTTTGACAATTTTGACAATTTTGACAATTTTGACAATTTTGACAATTTTAACAATTTTGACAATTTTAACAATTTTGACAATTTTGACAATTTTGACAATTTTGACAATTTTGACAATTTTGACAATTTTGACAATTTTGACAATCTTGACAATTTTGACAGTTTTGACAATTTTGACAATTTTGACATTTTTGACAATTTTGACAATTTTGACAATTTTGACAATTTTGACAATTTTGACAATTTTGACAATTTTGACAATCTTGACAATTTTGACAGTTTTGACAATTTTGACAATTTTGACATTTTTGACAATTTTGACAATTTTGACAATTTTGACAATTTTGACAATTTTGACAATTTTGACAATTTTGACAATTTTGACAATTTTGACAATTTTGACAATTTTGACAATTTTAACAATTTTGACAATTTTGACATTTTTGACAATTTTGACAATTTTGACAATTTTGACAATTTTGACAATTTTGACAATTTTGACAATTTTGACAATTTTCACAATTTTGACAATTTTGACAATTTTGACAATTTTGACAATTTTGACAATTTTGACAATTTTGACAATTTTGACAATTTTGACAATTTTGACAATTTTGACAATTTTGACAATTTTGACAATTTTGACAATTTTGACAATTTTGACAATTTTGACAATTTTGACAATTTTGACAATTTTGACAATTTTGACAATTTTGACAATTTTGACAATTTTGACAATTTTGACAATTTTGACAATTTTGACAATTTTGACAATTTTGACAATTTTGACAATTTTGACAATTTTGACAATTTTGACAATTTTGACAATTTTGACAATTTTGACAATTTTGACAATTTTGACAATTTTGACAATTTTGACAATTTTGACAATTTTGACAATTTTGACAATTTTGACAATTTTGACAATTTTGACAATTTTGACAATTTTGACAATTTTGACAATTTTGACAATTTTGACAATTTTGACAATTTTGATAATTTTGACAATTTTGACAATTTTGACAATTTTGACAATTTTGACAATTTTGACAATTTTGACAATTTTGACAATTTTGACAATTTTGACAATTTTGACAATTTTGACAATTTTGACAATTTTGACAATTTTGACAATTTTGACAATTTTAACAATTTTAACAATTTTAACAATTTTAACAATTTTGACAATTTTGACAATTTTGACAATTTTGACAATTTTGACAATTTTGACAATTTTGACAATTTTGACAATTTTGACAATTTTGACAATTTTGACAATTTTGACAATTTTGACAATTTTGACAATTTTGACAATTTTGACAATTTTGACAATTTTGACAATTTTGACAATTTTGACAATTTTGACAATTTTGACAATTTTGACAATTTTGACAATTTTGACAATTTTGACAATTTTGACAATTTTGACAATTTTGACAATTTTGACAATTTTGACAATTTTGACAATTTTGACAATTTTGACAATTTTGACAATTTTGACAATTTTGACAATTTTGACAATTTTGACAATTTTGACAATTTTGACAATTTTGACAATTTTGACAATTTTGACAATTTTGACAATTTTGACAATTTTGACAATTTTGACAATTTTGACAATTTTGACAATTTTGACAATTTTGACAATTTTGACAATTTTGACAATTTTGACAATTTTGACAATTTTGACAATTTTGACAATTTTGACAATTTTGACAATTTTGACAATTTTAACAATTTTGACATTTTTGACAATTTTGACAATTTTGACAATTTTGACAATTTTGACAATTTTGACAATTTTGACAATTTTGACAATTTTGACAATTTTGACAATTTTGACAATTTTGACAATTTTGACAATTTTGACAATTTTGACAATTTTGACAATTTTGACAATTTTGACAATTTTGACAATTTTGACAATTTTGACAATTTTGACAATTTTGACAATTTTGACAATTTTGACAATTTTGACAATTTTGACAATTTTGACAATTTTGACAATCTTGACAATTTTGACAGTTTTGACAATTTTGACAATTTTGACAATTTTGACATTTTTGACAATTTTGACAGTTTTGACAATTTTGACAATTTTGACAATTTTGACAATTTTGACATTTTTGACAATTTTGACATATTTATGACATTTTTTAAATTTTTGAATTTAAAAAGTTTCAGGCCTTCATGATAGTTGTAAATATTTTGAAATGAGTCTTTTACCAAAAATGAAATTGTTGCCATACTCACCTGTGAATTTTTTTTGTTTGCAAGGAACTCATAATAATTTTCATTCATTTTATTTTGCTTAAACATTGATTGGTGAAGGTTTTTAATCAGGATTTTCAAAGATTCAGTTTTCGAGTTTTTTTAGAACCCTGATTTATTGAGTGTTTCGCTTACAAATGATATTGATAAAGGAATAAATGTGTTGCAGATTAGGAACCGGAAATATTGAATATAAGCCTTATTTATGACCACCAGACTGTGCTTTGTTGACGGCTAGCAATCAATAATATTTTGCTAGATTTTTCTCCGAAAGGGGGAATGACAGAAACCGCAGCATCTAGGAAGCAGTCGGTTTTCGATTTTGGGAGACCCCCCGTCAAGATTTGGAATTTTCTCGCCTTGCCCCCTGCAATAATTACAATATCAGAAACACAGCAGAAGATTTGGGTTTGATGACAGGGTGAAAATCTTTCCCCAGACTCGAGGGAAGCTGAGGCAATCCGGGAATAAATCATTGTCCCTGATTAGAGAGGTGATTTATAACAACAATTATGGTGGGTCTTCAATTCCGGTTTTCTTCGTCTAAAAACGACTTCTGAACGAAGAAGAATCTCTCTTTGCGTTTGTTTGCGAATGAAGTTTCCACAGGATTGGGGACATAAATAAGCAGATTAGTGACTCTGGGAAATCATTGGGTCACAAATGAAGACAGTCGGTGACACAGTTTGTCACGTTTCTGGGGTTTGCTTAAAGTGGTTTCGAAAAATCTCTGTTTGTCAATGAAGAATCTTCTGCCCAGTTTGTTCCAGTGATGTATCGAAGTTTGGAGGAAATCCTGATAAATGCAATCTTTTCCTTTAACGGTATCGAATTTCAGGATCCTGAACCAAACCATTAGAATACGGTTTCCTTCAAAACAAGTCGACACCGACAGCAGAGCATAATTTGAGCAGGACGAGAAAAGAAACAATAAAATCAGAAGCTCGAAAAACAGAGAAAAAATCCAAGAAAAACGCCTTCCGAATTCAATTATTATCATCATCGCCAGGCTCTTGGGGGGGTTGAACGAAATTGTGTTTCATATTTCAATCCATTTCGGTGTTTCCTTTTGCTCAGAGGCAGCACCCGGGGGGATGAAAAAATGAATGAGTCAGTGAGTGAGTGGGTGGACGCTTTCTGCTGTACATATTTCGGTGGCAAGTGTCTTATGATGATGGTTGAATCTTATTTGCCTGCTCGGTTTCTGCTTTGAGAAGAACCAAGTTGTTGTTGAGAGATGAATTTCCGTACCGAAGCTGATTTGGCACAATTATTCATGTCCCCGGATGTTGCTGTTAGATGATTTTTATTCTTCGGAAAGAGGCCTCGAGAAATGTTATTGGATTGGAAGATGAAAATTGGCTAAACTTTCCACAGAAATGACGATGTTTCTACCGGATGCAGGAATAAAGTTGATTTATTTCGTCTCACATTTGCTAGAAACTGATCTCAATTATCAATGTCTAATTAAAGATTTTAATTTCTAAAAAATGGAGATAAAATTTGTCATTGATTGCCATTCAAAATGATTGAAGCCCGTTAACAGAATTCCAAGTAAATCGATTATTACCTAAGAATGTTTAAACCAAACTGTTTAAAAATATAGTCCTTTCGCTTTTCTTTGAAAACGCAATGAAATGTTGAACCATCAATAGAATCATTTAAAAAAAACTTAAATTTGAGTGATGTTCGTCTATTAAACTTTAGTAGTCCTAATTATTTTCCTCCTAAAAGCAGTTCCAACAACCAAAATAAATTAATTATGTGAATCGCTATCTTAAACCGCTGTCTTAAATCGTTCTCAGTTGTCAAAAACTTTACATAAATATTCACAATTATTAAAAATATAACAGTCGTCAAAAGCAGTCTAAAGTTTTTCACGAACATAGTTTCCTAAAATGGTCTTGAATTTGAAACATGTCTGGAATGCCCAAAGTTGCATAAATTGTCTGATTCCCTCGTAAAATGTCCAAAACCCCCAAAAAAGGTAAAAAAATTTACTGTTTATCAAAAAATAATTTAAAATAGAAGAAACTGTACTAATAACTTGAGACTGTTCAAGATGGAATATTTTGTCATCAGTTGTTCATAAACTTTATGAAGAGGTTAATCACAGTTATTTATGTTTGTTACTAAATTTATCGGCCTTATCGGTGAAAAATGATGTATTTTTTTAAGTAATGACATTTTTAGATTATGAAATGTTTATAGACGAATAGATAATTAGAAGATATGAAAGGTGGTGAAAATGAGTGGATAGAATTTGTTTAGAAGCATTATCATCACATAACGTGTCGTACACAAATTCTTCTTGTGATGATATTGCTTCTAAAACGTGATAGCCTTGAGTTTTTTAACTTAAAAAAACTGTCTATGGGCTCATATAATTATCCGAAATTATCAAAAATCAAACAAGGTTGTTCAAAATTTTTCCCAAAAAGCCCTGTCAATAGAATAAAATTGAAGTTTGAATCCAAAATTATAGGAATTTTTTTTCAATTATTTATTCGTACAACTTCAAAAATATCTAACCGTTAAAAGTTGTCTTATGATGTCTATATCAATTTTGTCAAAATTGTCAAAATTGTCAAAATTGTCAAAATTGTCAAAATTGTCAAAATTGTCAAAATTGTCAAAATTGTCAAAATTGTCAAAATTGTCAAAATTGTCAAAATTGTCAAAATTGTCAAAATTGTCAAAATTGTCAAAATTGTCAAAATTGTCAAAATTGTCAAAATTGTCAAAATTGTCAAAATTGTCAAAATTGTCAAAATTGTCAAAATTGTCAAAATTGTCAAAATTGTCAAAATTGTCAAAATTGTCAAAATTGTCAAAATTGTCAAAATTGTCAAAATTGTCAAAATTGTCAAAATTGTCAAAATTGTCAAAATTGTCAAAATTGTCAAAATTGTCAAAATTGTCAAAATTGTCAAAATTGTCAAAATTGTCAAAATTGTCAAAATTGTCAAAATTGTCAAAATTGTCAAAATTGTCAAAATTGTCAAAATTGTCAAAATTGTCAAAATTGTCAAAATTGTCAAAATTGTCAAAATTGTCAAATTGTCAACATTGTCAAAACTGTCAAAATTGTCAAAATTGTCAAAATTGTCAAAATTGTCAAAATTGTCAAAATTGTCAAAATTGTCAAAATTGTCAAAATTGTCAAAATTGTCAAAATTGTCAAAATTGTCAAAATTGTCAAAATTGTCAAAATTGTCAAAATTGTCAAAATTGTCAAAATTGTCAAAATTGTCAAAATTGTCAAAATTGTCAAAATTGTCAAAATTGTCAAAATTGTCAAAATTGTCAAAATTGTCAAAATTGTCAAAATTGTCAAAATTGTCAAAATTGTCAAAATTGTCAAAATTGTCAAAAATGTCAAAAATGTCAAAAATGTCAAAAATGTCAAAAATGTCAAAAATGTCAAAAATGTCAAAAATGTCAAAAATGTCAAAAATGTCAAAAATGTCAAAAATGTCAAAAATGTCAAAAATGTCAAAAATGTCAAAAATGTCAAAAATGTCAAAAATGTCAAAAATGTCAAAAATGTCAAAAATGTCAAAAATGTCAAAAATGTCAAAAATGTCAAAAATGTCAAAAATGTCAAAAATGTCAAAAATGTCAAAAATGTCAAAAATGTCAAAAATGTCAAAAATGTCAAAAATGTCAAAAATGTCAAAAATGTCAAAAATGTCAAAAATGTCAAAAATGTCAAAAAAATCAAAAATGTCAAAAATGTCACAAATGTCACAAATGTCAAAAATGTCAAAAATGTCAAAAATGTCAAAAATGTCAAAAATGTCAAAAATATCAAAACTGTCAAAATTGTCGAAATTGTCAAAACTGTCAAAATTGTCAAAATTGTCAAAATTGTCAAAATTGTCAAAATTGTCAAAATTGTCAACATTGTCAAAATTGTCAAAATTGTCAAAATTCCCAAAATTGTCAAAATTGTCAAAATTGTCAAAATTGTCAAAATTGTCAAAATTGTCAAAATTGTCAAAATTGTCAAAATTGTCAAAATTGTCAAAATTGTCAAAATAGTCAAAATTGTCAAAATTGTCAAAATTGTCAAAATTGTCAAAATTGTCAAAATTGTCAAAATTGTCAAAATTGTCAAAATTGTCAAAAATGTCAAAAATGTCAAAATTGTCAAAAATGTCAAAAATGTCAAAAATGTCAAAAATGTCAAAAATGCCAAAAATGTCAAAAATGTCAAAAATGTCAAAAATGTCAAAAAGGTCAAAAATGCCAAAAATGTCAAAAATGTCAAAAATGTCAAAAATATCAAAAATGTCAAAATTGTCAAAAATGTCAAAAATGTCAAAAATGTCAAAAATGTCAAAAATGTCAAAAATGTCAAAAATGTCAAAAATGTCAAAAATGTCAAAAATGTCAAAAATGTCAAAAATGTCAAAAATGTCAAAAATGTCAAAAATGTCAAAAATGTCAAAAATGTCAAAAATGTCAAAAATGTCAAAAATGTCAAAAATGTCAAAAATGTCAAAAATGTCAAAAATGTCAAAAATGTCAAAAATGTCAAAAATGTCAAAAATGTCAAAAATGTCAAAAATGTCAAAAATGTCAAAAATGTCAAAAATGTCAAAAATGTCAAAAATGTCAAAAAAATCAAAAATGTCAAAAATGTCACAAATGTCACAAATGTCAAAAATGTCAAAAATGTCAAAAATGTCAAAAATGTCAAAAATGTCAAAAATGTCAAAAATGTCAAAAATGTCAAAAATGTCAAAACTGTCAAAATTGTCGAAATTGTCAAAACTGTCAAAATTGTCAAAATTGTCAAAATTGTCAAAATTGTCAAAATTGTCAAAATTGTCAAAATTGTCAAAATTGTCAAAATTGTCAAAATTGTCAAAATTCCCAAAATTGTCAAAATTGTCAAAATTGTCAAAAATGTCAAAAATGTCAAAAATGTCAAAAATGTCAAAAATGTCAAAAATGTCAAAAATGGCAAAAATGTCAAAAATGTCAAAAATGTCAAAAATGTCAAAAATGTCAAAAATGTCAAAAATATCAAAAATGTCGAAAAAGCCATATTTGGCAAAAATGACAAAAATGACAAAAATGTCAAAAAAAGTCAAAAATGTCAAAAATGTCAAATATGATAAATATGACAAAAATGTCAATTATATCGTGAAAGACAAAAACGTTTTTATGATTTCTTCTAAAATGAAGACGCAAAAACCATTTTTTAATTTGATTATTCATAGTTTTAATTTGTTCATTATTTATATTTATCGCTGCAAAAAGGCTTCTTCAACCAGAAAAAGTTATTCCTCAAACAAATCATCAACTTTAAAATGCCGTTTTATCAACAATCTTTGATCTTATTTTACACCGAATTGTGTTGTGTTCGGTTACATTTATCGACCGCAACCGCATTGATACCAAAATTCCATTACGTCGAAACTATCAGAAGTAAAATGAAAAAAAAAAATGAATGACCATTCCTACAGCTTCAGCTCGCCTCAACCAATAAATTCGAACAAATAATGACCAAATTTCTCTTTGTCACGAGAAAAAAAAACTTTCCGCCGGCCACAATACATGAAACTTTTTTTCAACTAAATAGTTACTGTGGTCCGCTATTTTCGATATTTTTAGTTCAGTTGCTAGGAACCTAGAAGGAAGGTTGGAACTTGGAAAGGACTTGGAAGGGGGAAAACGGAGGCTTAAACATTCCTAGGGATTTGGGAGTGCATAAAAAAGCAGATTTTGTAGCAGGTACTCTATGAATTTAACGCCCGGGGCCTCCTGGTTTGAGATTTCAGGTAGAGAGGGTACGTGATGAAACAGAAATAAAAATCAATGCTGGCTAGTGGAACGAAAGCGAAATTTTCTCGTCCCTACCAAAACCCACCCACTCATTTACCCACTGTTTACCCTTTCATAGTTTTGGATCATCAACAACTGGAGCACATTCAGCTGCCTGCACATATGGGAATTGTTGCACTCCCCGGGACGATGCAAAAGTTAGACAGCCCTCTCACAGTTAGGAGTTTATCTCGGTTGGAAACATTTTCGAAAGTAGGTGTTTTATGATCAGCTCTCGTTTAGGATGGATTACAACGGGTTTGGGAATGTGTTCCAGGGAAGTTTGATAAGGGAAAATTTACCTTCAGAGCCGCAGGTTGATCAAAACTTTATCTTGTGGATCGTTAATGTACTTTAGAAAATAACATTTTGAATGAGGTTGACGTTTAAGTGGATATTTCAAAATTAAAAACTAAAAAACTAAACTTTAAACTAGCACCACTTTCGGGGTTTTAAAGTTTCGTACTTACTTAAAATCTACATAAATTGTTAAATCACCTGGCACCTGGGCTCCTAGAATTTCCGTAATTTCGATTCACAGCCAGAGTAAATTGGCTGTTCGAATTTATCTGATTGTCAGGCTACGAACGATTGATATTGGCAGATCCACAGCTGCCAACAACCAGTAAGTAATTCAATGTCACCTAGTTGGATATCATCGTGGGACACCTGACGTGTTTTATTTACCTTCAGTCAATTATATCACCTGCCCACTGACAAAATGGACAGCTATGCAAATTGGTTGGGAACGGAATCTTGCAAAATATTGCTTCCACACGTGTATTTAAACGTCAAAGGGCTTCCTTAAATTCGGTTTTTTTTTTCCTAAATTCGGTTTTTTTTCCTAAATCTAAAACCTTCAAAAAGAAAATCGGCAATACAAAAAAAAAATCTTTTTTTTTATTTCAAACATTGTAACGTCAATAGTGGGCAGACCTCTTCGATGAAATGGTTAAATTGATTGGAATCAATATTGAATCACATTGAAATTGAAGTGCTCCCCCGATTGCACTGATGCTGACGCTGGTGCATTGATAGGCCCCCGAGCATGAATGATACTTACTGATGACAGTTACCTGCACAATGTAAACTGCTAGAGATTAGTGTCATTTGAAACTGCAACCATGCATCGGAGTAGCATAATTTACTATTGATGACCAATCAATAATGTTGAACAGGCAAAATTAAATGAATGGAACCTTTAAAAATGAAACATTTTCTTTTGCAATACAAAGTTTTAATATCCATAGTGTATATCTATGGATCTTATAAGAGTGAATAACTCTTTCAAATTGATAACTTCCGTGCAAATTTAGTATATCGACTTTAGCCATCTGGAAAAAATTCAATACCTTAAATCCGATTGATGCTAAGAATCAAAGTGCTACACAGTTGCACACAAGCTTATCGCTGTTCGTTATGTGGAACTGAAGGGCTGAATATCTTATTTGTTTTTAGCTGTAGGTAAGACTTCAAATTCAGATTTCAAATTTGGATTTTAAATAACGATATAGATGTTAAAGTGGCAATGGAAGTATGGGAAATATTCGTTGATTGAATTTTCTGTACCGTTCAACCGTCAACACGTACGCCGGAGCATCGTATCGTTGCTGTGTACCTGCAGGGACATTTTACATTATTTATTTTATTCTAACCTGTTTTTCAATCAGCACTTTTCAGTGCTTAAATTATTTTCATTTTCTTTTATTCATATTTTTTCTCTTTTCTTTCCAGCATGCGGAAGTCATCGGCCGGCTCAAGAGCCGGAAGAAAACGGATTGCCGAACCTAATTCAGGTCCATCGCCCAAAAAAGTTGAAGATTTCTTTTCAGATCCATCGAAGGGGAACTGCTCGTATATTGGCGGAATCTTTTAATGATTTTCAAAAAATTTTAATTTATTTGAATAATAAAAAACACCAATTTTTAACGTACGACACTAAAAGTGATCGTCCTTTAAAAGTTGTACTTCGTGGTCTCACTGGCGATCAGACACCGGATGAGATCACAACTGAATTAAATTCTATGTTAGGTTTTTCTCCAATTCAAGTAATTCAAATGAGGAAAAGAACCAACTCGAATAATATCAGTAGTGTGGGTTTTGCTCCTGAGCTTTATTTGATCAATTTTAAAAAGGATTAGGTGAATAATTTGCAAATTCTTGAAAAGGCTCGTCTTATGTTTCATTGTCGAGTCAAATTCGAACCTTTTCGAAAATCTTCTACCAATTTTCTACAAAATAGTACGCAATGTCGTCGTTGTCAAGCTTTATGTCACGGCAAAAAATCTAGAATGAATGCCGGATGCATGCTTTGCGGCTCATTCGATCATGAAAAATCTAAATGCCTTTTTGGTGGTGATAAACCAAAATCAGAATTTTTCAAGTGTACGAATTGCGCAGGTAATCATGCCTCGAATTCCATAGACTGTCCCGTTAGGGCAAACATTATTGTTTCTAGAAAAAATCCCAAAGTTTCTTCTCCTCCTTCCTCTTTTTCGTCTTCACACGTCAGGCCGGCAAACAACCTGCCTGTTCGCAGTCATCCTCGGCCTGCATTGGAATCTCGGCTTGGTAATGCTCGAATTGATTTTAATGTTACCTGTGCTGATTCTGTACTCGTTGTTTATCGTTCTCAGAGGTGGTTGAAAATGGGTTGCCCTCTTCAGGGAAAAAAAAAATTCTCAACGTTCATGCGAAGGCTTGGGAAAGTCCCTGAAATTCAATTTCAAATACCTGTCCTTCTCCTTCATTTTCTGATCCCAACAATTTTGTTGATTTGGGTGAGATTACTGAGGAAAAATTGAAATTTTTGCATCAAAATTTAATGGAAATGATGCAACTTATGTTGAAAGCAAATTCAATGTTTGAAGCTTTCCAAACTTCTTTTAATTATGCTTACAAAATTATTATGACTTAACGATTCCCTCATGGATCCAAATAGATGTTTAAATATTATGAATTGGAACGCTAGATCTTTGCTGGCTAACCAAGACGAATTCTTTTTATTTTTTACAACCCAAAATATGCATATTGCTGCCATCACTGAAACTTTTTTAAAGCCGGACAATAACTTGAAAAGCAATGCTTTCTTTAAAATTTTGCAAAATGATCGACTTGATCGACAAGGTAGGGGTGTAGCTATTGTCGCCAATAGTCGTCTCAAATTTAGACTTTTTCCTTCTTCTAATACAAAAGTCTTAGAAACAATTGGAATAGAATTAGAAATTTCTATGGGGAGAATTATAATTGTTGCCGCACACGAAAAATTTTTTGAAGGGAGATTTACAAAAAACTGACCAGAAATAAATCTTATTTTTTTTATTATTGATGAATTAATGAAGAACACCGATCTTGGAATAATATTTCATCAAATTCAAATGGGAATATTTTATTTAGTGACTGCTCTGCAAGATATTACGCTGTTGAATATCCTAATGGCCATACTTGTTTTTCTTCAATTAGAAATCCCTCTACAATTGATTTGGTTCTCACGGATTTAGGCGAGCATTGTAGTCAATTAGTCAAAATTTAATCAACCTTTGATCGATGATGATCTTCAGTTTTTGATACGGCTGAAAAACATTCGTCGACGCCAATATCAACGAACTAGGGATCCTTATTTGAAATTTATTTATTGCGACCTTCTAAAAGAGATCAAACGTCGTTTAAATTTTATTCGTAATGAAAATTTTGCCAAAGCAGTAGAGGACATAAAACCCTACCCAAAGCCATTTTAGAAATTAACTAAAATTCTGAAAAAAAAACCCCAGAAGCCAATACCTACTTTGAAAGATGGGGATAAACTTCTTTTAACTAATGCAGAAAAGCTCAAAAATTAGCCCACCAGTTTGAGTCTGCTCATGATTTTAATTTAAACGATGTTAGTCCAATTGACGCTCAAATTTCCCTTGAATTTGATGATATTCTTTCCAAACAAAGTGTGTTTGAAAGTTCTTGTGAGACTAATATTGATGAACTTAAATTGATTTTCAAAAAATTTAAAAATATGAAAGACGGGGGAAGATGGGATTTTCTATATTCTTATTAAAAAGTTGCCTGAAAGCACTTTAAATTTTTTAGTTAAAATCTTCAATAAATGTTTTCACTTGGCTTATTTTCCAAATAAATGGAAAAATGCCAAAGTAACTCCAATTTTGAAACCTGGAAAAAGTGCTTCAGAGCCTTCAAGTTATCGACCAATTAGTTTGCTTCCTTCTTTAAGTAAACTATTTGAGAGAGTTATTCTGAATAGAATGATGATTCACATTAATCAGAATTTTATTTTCCATGATGAACAATTTGTTTTTAGTCATGGTCATTCTACTACACATCAACTTTTGAGTGATACTAATATGATTAACGCTAGCAAATCTGAAGGTTATTCAACTGGAGTTGCTCTTCTTGATATTGAAAAAGCTTTTGACAGTGTTTGGCACAAAGGTTTAGTAGCTAAATTAGCTCGATTTGATTTTCCTGTATATCTCACCAAAATTATTCAAAATTATTTGACTAGTCGAACCTTACAAGTAAGCTATCAAAATTCATGCTCTGAAAGGACACCCATTAGAGCTGGTGTCCCTCAGGGCAGTATACTTGGGCCAATTTTATACAATATTTTTACTTCTGACCTTCCGGATGTACCAGAAGGAAAAGGCAGAAGATTATTTGCTGATGATACTTTGCTTTCAGCCAAAGGTCGAAATTTACGGGTGGTACGCAGTAGATTGCAACAAAATTTAAATTCTTTTTTGAATTACTTGAAAATGTGGAAAATTCCTCTTAACGCTTCCAAAACTCAACTTATTTTATTTCCCCATAAGCCAAGAGCTAAATTTTTAAAACCTAATGAAAATCATTCCATAACTTTTAATGGGATTTCATTAGAATGGTCTGATCACGTGAAGTACTTGGAACTCACACTTGATCGGAATCTTACTTTTAAAAATCACATTGAAGATATTCAATCTAAATGTAATAAATACACTAAATCTCTTTATTCTCTCATCAACAGGAAATCCCGACTCTGCCTGAGGAATAAGAAGCTGATATATAAACAGGTGATCTGACCAGCGATAATGTATGCAGTTCCGATTTCGTCTAGCTGCTGCGCGACGAGGAAAAAAAGCTATCCAGAGGATTCAGAACAAGGTTCTGAAAATGATTTTGCAGCTTCCACCTTGGCACAGCACCAAAGACCTTCATCGGATTGCGGGTATTGAATCGATCGAATTGATGGCCAACAAAATCATCTCCAACTTCAGAGGCGAATCGATGCAGTCTTCCATCGCAGAGATTCGTTCATTTTACAATAAAGTTAGTTATCAGGATACAATTGAGGTTTAAGTTTATACATATATATATTTTTTTTCTAGAGGACATTCTCCTATAAATCAAATAATTTATTGCTCTAGCATGGCATGCCGAACAGGTGAGCGCTGATGTGGTCTAGTGCAGGGATGAGCAACCCGCGGCCCGCGGGCCGCATGCGGCCCTCGAGTCATGTTTGTGCGGCCCGCGAAGCTTATCTCAAATTAAGTTTATTTCACAATTTTTTTTTCTACGTTAATTGTTAATTTTCATAAAATAGCAGTCTCAACTAAACCAAAAAAAAAATTAACAACTTGATATGCACGTCATTTGTGTGCAGTTGCATTTGTCCCATTCATCCAGATTGTTGACTTTTCTGTAGGATTTCAGCTTTTTATTGAGTTTATTGGGAAAAACGTATTACAGGAGTTAGTTAAGTCTTTATTTTTCATTTCAAGCAAATTAAAATTGTCTGATGAAGTGAAATGTTTATTTTCTTGATAAATGACAGAAATAAGGAAAGTTGGAAATTATAGATTTCTTATCGACAGCACTCAGCGAAACTCTGATTTCTTGACAAAAAAAAACAATATCTGAAATCTGTTATTCAAACCAAAAAGTTTGTAACGATTTCACAGCGGAACAGTATTTTTGGTGCCTATGATACAACTGATTTTGTAAGAGTTTGACTTCTTGAATTCAAAATATTTCACAGATTTTGTCTATCACTTCTAGTTTCGGTGATCATTTTTGGGTGAAATCAATCTTTCACGTCTCGGTGGCCGTGTAGTTAGCTTAACACGTTAATTTGGACCACCTGAGGCATGGGTTCGATTTCCATATCGGTACTGAATGTTAAGTGTTAATATTAAGTTGTCCATTCAGTCTGTAAGCCTTATTTGGCTAAGACTACGTACGTCTTTTCATAACTGACACATAAATTTACATAATAACAAAAAGCTGGGTTTCAATCTATTGACTATCCTTCATTCAATCATGGACTCAAGTTTTGCCAAGATACTCGTGTATGATACAACACATTCAATAAATTGAATTCAACAATTTATAGAAATTATAAAAAATAAGATTACAACTTCTTCTGGAATCATTGAAGAAAGTTATTGAATAATGGATATTGAATATTTTAATTCATATAACCACTTTGTTGAAGACTGCGAAATGATTTGGCTAACGGTTTTGAAAAAATAAATGATACAATTTAGTTTAATTTTTCCTTAAAATTTCGACAAAATTCCCTTTTTCAGCAGCCTTGGAAAAAACAAAACTTCCATAACTTTTTATTCTTAGAATTCAAAATTACTAGAGGTTTTTGGGAAAGTTGATCATTGAGTCAATAAGAATTTGTATTTTACAGTTTCGTTTAAAAAGAATAATCAAATTGAATAACTAATTTTTTACCTATTTTTAAAAGTGATTTCGAAAACTAGAGCTGACAAAAAAATTTAATGATTGTGTTATGTGTGATGCTATTTTCAGAAATTTCATAGTCAAATCATACCAAACATTGATCAAATTGAGTCCTTTAACTTCAAAACTAGCATTACCAAAGTTATAAGATTTTCATGATTCAGCCTTAGAAAGCCTATCCCAAAGGTATCTCAATGAAATTAATAAAATTTATGTAATCTGTAAAAATTATCTAGAATCGAAAATGTAAACTGTAACATTGACAAATCTGGTTAAAAATCCGTGAAAGTAAACATTTTTCTTCATTTTGAAAACTTGCTCAACATCTCAATGCAATGATTTCATACGGAACTTCAAATTGAAAAAAAAATGCCGTTTATAGAAAAAAATTTGAGGCTTCACGACACAATTTAAATAAATTGTGGAAAAACTTTTCGAAAATGCGCACAGAAATAAATCACCATGATTAAGCTCCATGAAACTTTTAAAGGAGAGTGAATATGGAAAATGCCATCGCATTGGTTCGAAACAAAAAGGGTTTTTTCTCAAATCTTTTTACGAACCATAGACTCAATTTTTAGTTTTAAATAAATGAAAGGGAAGCAAATGATGTTTTCTCTTCGTAAAAAAGGTATATTTACTGAACATTTCAGATAAATAAAAACATTTCAATTATTATAAAATGATCAAGATTTATGAAAGAATCTATTCAATTTCGGCTGGTTGAATCACCTTTAATTAAAAAAATGTTTATACTAACACATGAATTCGTTTTATTTATTCTTTTACAGGTTTTTGTTGTCAACAACTTGTCGTTATGAAATATTACGTAAAGCTCTGCCAACTATTATTACCTTAATTTTATTTTAATGCGGCCCGCCGAAAGAATTTCAAATTAAAAGTGGCCCGATGCTTCAAAAGGTTGCTCAGCCCTGGTCTAGTGGATAGGCTGGCGCAAGTCTGGTAACCCAGGCGTACTGGGTTCGATTCCCGGTATCGGCAAGAAAACTTTTGGGTTCGAATCCCATAAGTTGCCGACAGGTAAGATGTGTTTAATTGTATAAATAACTAAATGTACTAAATATTTCAGAGGGAATGCATCTGGGGATAATCTGAAGAGACTATTGCAAGCGGTGTGGATTGCCAACCATTGTAGGTCTCTGTAGGTTGGATGCCTTCTCTCGACGAACCATCGGCCGTGGAAGCCTGAGAAGCAATTCGAATGCCAAGCCACACAGACATAGGCAGGACCTTGCTACCGATGGGGGAACCATACATACATACATACATACATACATACATACATACATACATGCTCTGCGACGTAGTTCCACCTCCCCGTGGTGCAGAGTGGAAACGTGTCTGCAAGTCCGGCGTATTGCAGATGTACGGCCAAGAGAACTACACCAAACCCACTAGAGGCTGTCAACGGGTCTGCCAAACCCGCGCGGAAGAAGTAGTGCACCCGGGTACTTAGGTACCAGTACTTGGGTGTGTGCGTGGTGGTCCAACACGCTTTCGGGGGGTCATGGCCCTGATATGCGGACGTGACCGGAGGGAGAGCGATCGCCAACTCGTTTTGCGCTTCGGTGGGTATAGACCCGACCCGCAAAACGAGTAGATGCGCAAAGTGGTGGCCAATGGTGGGCCGATCACTTGGGACGTGTTATCACGTCAGTGTCTGAGAGGCACATTTTGCCGGAGGTGTCAGGGTTCGACACGCGTTTCGGGAATTGATGCGCCTGAACCGCGAGTGTGACCTGATGAGGGCGTTCTATAGCTCGATCTGCGCTTCGGGTGGTCATGCGCCCGACTTGAAGATCGAGTAGTTGCGCTGAGTGGTGACTTAAGTCAACACTACTTGAGAGTTCGGAGGAGTCTGAGTCCTACACGTGGCTTAGGGGGCTTACCCCCCCTACCCGCGTGTTTGAACAGAGAAAGTGTCGTCGACAACTCGCTTTGTGTCTTTGGATCTTGGACTGGATTCACAAAGCTAGTAGTTGCGCTGTGTGGGGACCTCATTCACACGATGAGATGTCGGGTCCTAACTCGTCAGAGGAGGGATTGCGCATCGAGTTTTGTTAGAATGAGGTATGCTGATTGAGGATTCGGAAACGAGTATTGCCTTGGAGCGCACTAGCGCGAAATGACCTCCCACTATTGAAGTACAGTGTGTTAAACAGTTCGAGGTGGGAACAAAGGTCAGTGGCCCCAGGTGGACTTTATGGCGTAGGGGGTACAGTGTTCCTTAGCATTGTATCATGAGTCGTCCAATTGCACCCATGGACCCAGAGTAGCAAACTGGGGGGACGCGGTGGCTCGCCGTGCCTTGGAATGCAATCCGTAAATTGGATTTACCACCTGGGTTAACAACTAATAAAAAAAAAACATACATACATACATACATGTGTGGCATGCCGAACCCATCACCATCCACCGGCTTTTATAATTACCTACTACAATTTTAAAATTTCATAGGGAACTCATATAGAAATTTATTCTATCAGAATAGAAATAAATGTATTTTCAGGTTTCAAAAAGTTAAAATTGGTTTGACAGCTCAAACCATATCAAACATATTAAATTGGATTGATCTCACCAGTTTTTGTGCACGTTCCAACATGGTCGTTCGGTGAATTTCTCAATTTCTGGCTTCTCTATTCGCCAATAAAACCAATACAGACAACACATATTTCGCTCTCCCCTGTGCCAGATCTTCGTTCTTCTTGGTATTTCAGGTCACATCAATACCACTATAGTCATTGTTTCAATTAAATGAGGCCATTTTATAATCGCTAAATAGGTTGATTTTTAATCCAGTAAATTTCAACTTCCAGCTTTGTATGGGAAAATCGAAAAATTTTTAATGAAAAATCATCATCATTTTTCTGTGCAACCGAGCCTGCTAATGGTTTTTGCGCAAATTGATAAGTTCTTCAAAGGAAATTTTTCGCTGAACAATTTTGTCGAAGACCGTAACTTCGTTTCTTATTAGGCAAAAAGCTATGAGCTGTTTAACACGGGTTTGTCTTTTAGCATTTAAAAACAAAAAAAAAAATCAGTCGACATCACTGATGGGTGCCTAGCGACGTATTGAATGACAACTTTTCATGCAATAATTCACGAGGCACAAGCAGCGATTTCAATTGTATTTATTGTTATTCAATGCCAACAGACATATCCCTGTTAAACCGCCAATAATTTTTTTTTTACCTAAAAAGTTAAGATCTTCGACTAAGTTGTTTGGCGGTAAAATAACTTTTAAAAATTTACAAATTGGCACAAAAACTGTTAGCATTTTAGGCCCCAGGGTTTGAGTAATTCAAAACTGACTTCAAATCGACTCAGTCTATTGAAGAGGTTCATTTTTTGACAAACGTTTTCGAAACTTTCCCATACTAAAACTCCTTGAGTATGAAAAAGTATAAATTATTGAGCTATCATATATTTTTTATGTTCTTCTACCTCAAATTTAGAATTTGAAATTTTTTGGGAATGTATTAGACTCCCGATTTTTATGTCTAAAATTTCATCATTAATATTCAAAATAAAAAGTTTTGAGAATATCAATCTTTAAAAAGCAAACCCCTATATTAAGCATTTTATATAAATAACCATCTTCAAAGTTGCGCAGCATCAAATGCAACTTTGCAGAAGAAAGTATACGCTATAATAAGTTGTTTTGAAAACATTTGAGTTTAACTGTGTAAAAAGTTAGAA
Source organism: Uranotaenia lowii (assembly GCF_029784155.1). Taxonomy (NCBI): domain Eukaryota; kingdom Metazoa; phylum Arthropoda; class Insecta; order Diptera; family Culicidae; genus Uranotaenia; species Uranotaenia lowii. The sequence continues at coordinate 47,631,819 of NC_073692.1, read as the reverse complement.
TTGCCAAGTACTGAAATTTCCTTAAATGATCTCAATTGGATCACAATTAGATAGTGCAATTAAAAAGCATAAAAAAAACTCCAGATATCAATCATTTTTTTGTTCCAATCTATTCTTTTATCACCAGAAAGTATCAGACAAGTTTCTGGCGATTTGTTGTAGGTCGTGTATATGAGCTACGGGTTGATGAACATGTTAAAGTCAAAGTCAATGTCAATATTTGTCAAAACTTTAATTATTAGACGTAGAAATTTAAAAGCTCAAAGAGTCTCAATAGATTTTTAGTTTTAAATTCAACTCTTAAAAAATAAGAAAATTTAAAAGTACTTCAAACGTTTTCAAGAACTTGAATTTCTATTGCGGCTTGGACTTTTTCAAAAATTGAACCAGTGCAAGTTTTTATGCAATTTCAGGTTATTTTTGGAGGTTAAGGGACTCGGTAGGCTGTGGCCGTCGATGACAGACGTGTTTTACTTTTAAAGAAAATTTTCGAGACCGTTCAAATCCAAGTTTAAACCATATTAAATTTTTGTGAAGTTTATTTCAAGTCGATTCCGAAGGTTTTCCGGTATCAGCCCAACAGGACGGAAAATTTTTCAAGAGCTCTCAACCCCTTATTTCAAAACATGATTTGTCCTGTCTTCCTGGAATGCTGTCGGCCACTCATACTAATCGGGGATGAAACCTTCGGAGTCATCCATTGATGTTTGGCATCCGGGAAACGTTTAAGCTAAGTATTCTCATTTTTTTATAATAAGTTGATCAAAACTTGTAAATTATACTTAAATACTAGAATTTTGTCAATGTGAAAAATTATTCACAAATGTTCGTGCCACATTAATAATGTTGTAAAAAAACATTTTGTAATTTTTATAGAATAATTTTAAATGTTTTCAAACCAATCGTTATTTCACAAATTCAAAAAATTAATTTAATCAGTTCTATTACAAAATTGATCCCTTTTTTGGTTTAAAAATACATTTTATTCTTGTATCAAACCTAAACTTGGATTAACTTATTCAATAGCTTGTTTAGAATTTCTTAATTTCCCATCAATTTTTTTTTATTCAAATGTCCAAAACTTTGAAGCGATCGTTATTCATGTACATTATGATTAAACTATAAAAAAGATACAAGTTATTTCTTAATGTTTCTGATCAAATGGTGGAAGTCGTTACATGAATCTTTCAATCAAAATTGCTAAAAAATTAACATAGTTTTTATATGTGATACCATTCTCACCATTTCTCTTTAAAAAAAAGATAAAATGTCTATTTGGACTAGATTTCTCCAATAGTTCAATTCACTTTTTTTTTCAATCTCTTTTTGAATTTTTCTCAAAAAGATTTGAACTTTTACACCTTTCATACGTTTTTTAATTCCTACATAAATATGATTTAGAACATCAGATCGAATATCATTTCGAACTTTGAATTATGTGAGCAACAACTATTATAGATACAGATAAAGATGAAAATCAAGTGTATACGATTGACTTCGAATGTGTTTTAGTCATAATCACCATTCAAAATTGTTGTTTCTTATTTCGTTCAAATGATTTAATAAATAAAAATATATTTCAGGAGAAAAAATTGCTGATAGCCACTACTGAACACTAGTCAAAAGTGTTTCCTTTTTTTTTCCTTTCCCCCACATTCCCAACCAAATTTTTTGCAAGGATGCAGAGGTAACCTCGGTCCTTAAGCACAAAGTTGTTCTTTCATCCCTTTCTAATTTTTTCTAACCTATCTATTGACTACTAGGACGTGGCCGGCGCCGTAATTGATGTTCAAAGAGAGAGCATCAGTTTTGTGCATTGTGAATGTGTAGCCAATCCCAGGTTCCGTTCATTTGACCTCTGAACAAAATTGATGGCCTCGGTCAATCACGGAGTAGCAACCATTGGCGTTGTGGAACTCGTTCTACTGAGCCACGCCTGTGATATTGGAATCCGAAATGTATTGACTTGTATTTAAACCAAATTTAGAAATCAATCACCGAGTATACTAGAATACTTTTAAATTCTTTATCAAAACATCTTAAGGTGCATTTCGGGTTCAATGATTCAAGGTGGATGTGAGTAGTCAATCAAGCTAAGCTAAGCTAAGCTAATTTCAGGTTATTTTTGGAGGTTAAGTCCAAAATCCCAAATGCTATTTTGGGTAACTTTTATTTTCAATCTTTTCTAAAATTTTCTGTAGTTTGTTGGAAGTGCTCTTCATAACAAAATCATCATTTATTCTGTTATATTGTATTGAATCGTTGATAGTAAAATTAGTTTATAAAATTTGTTAATTTAAGCTTTCAATCAAAATCTCGATTCAAAAGTTGATTCTGAATTTGACCAAGTATAGAGTAGCAGTAAACTCCATGCAAAGTTTGCAAACTTTTTTTCAATGCTTATTCAATATATCTCTTTGTAACAATTCATTTCTGAAGACCATCTAAACCAAATATGTATTTCTCAGAAAAAAAAATGATTGGGGATTCAGAATTTAACTTTGTTTGGTTTCTTAGTTTCGGTTCTAGTGGCAAAACTGTAAACCATGTCAATATAAAATCAACCGTCTTAATTCTGTTCGATTTATCGTTGTTGCTATCGATTGTTTTCGGCGAGAATTTTCGATATACTTATGTGATTGCTAAACCATCTTCGATAAATTTTAAACAAATATTGCTTCGTGAAAATGTATGTCTAAATTCACACTATTAAAACTTTCAATGAAAAAAGGTGATACATTTTTTTTTTGTCCAAACAAAACTCCAAGGCTTATCGGCCCTTTTGTGCTGTCTGTCGACAACAATCTGCTTGTTGTCCCATTTCGGTGGTTGTACAGTTTTACCAAATCGATGTGTTTTCCCCGGAAAACTCATAATAACGGAGACACTCGAAAAATATTGCCGAACATGCACATAACTTCTGTAGACATATCAGATCCCCTTTGGAGAAAACCGAGAAATAACCGACCACCAACACCACTTTTTCCACCTACTCTTCCCATAGAAACAAAAACGTCATAACCGACATTTTGGTCATGTTTGGAACCGAGGCCGAGGAATGTATGTAGCCTGCTAGCAACGGAAATTCCTTTGAGAGAACAAGACAACCGAAATGATGGAAAACAAAAAAAAAGAGGAAAAAATGAAACAGCAAATAAAATGATCACCAGGAGACAATAAATGCATTAAAAACGGTTGCTTGCCCCTTCCCACAGCCTCTTTTGGGGTCTGAGCCTCCCCCCAAAAAAACCTGCAGTGGTTGTCGTTTTTGTTCAAAAATATATATATTTCTTCAGCCGGAACGGAAAGACAAAACCCGAGAGAGCCATTTGGGGCTTTTTATTTCACATTTCCGATGATTTTTCTGGGCCTAGGTTTTTATTTCTAATTTTTTTTTCTCTCCATTATTTCGACTCGCTTTGGTTTATTTGTTCTCTTTTTGTGGCAAAGCTTTGCAATGTTGCAACGATCCTTTTGCTGGAGGAAGATTTATTTTAGGCGCTTGATGCGAAAAAGCGAGACACCAGCAACTTCGAATGGCGGTTTTGGTGGTGAATTGTTGCTGCGGGTGAGTCCCATTTCATGACGTGGTGACCAAATATTAGCTCGCACATGTCCCGGTGAAGTCGTCTGGGCTTTTTGCGACATGTTTTTTTTTCATCTGTTGAACGAGAAATACAATGCCTAGAAGCTTGGGTTTGCTTTTTTCAATTATCTTGATAGGTGTTTGTCATTCTAACTGCACATATTCTGGGTACACAACTTTGTCTGAATGTATGAGCAAGAGCGACTTTAGACTCTGCGCAAAAATAATGGGAAGACGTGAATTTTCAAATTCAAAGAAACTTGAATCAACCCATATAACAATCATTTTCAGTGGTCTTCTAAGATTTTTTTTAAATTTGAATGTCAATATTCTATGTTTCACTTTTGTGTAATTTTTGGTAAGGTTTTTGTTCCAATGCAACATTTTTGTGTAAATTCCTGTTATTTTCTTGACAATTTTGTGCCATTTTTGTTAAATTTTTGTGTCGTTTTTGCAATTCGATGAAAAATTTATCATATTTCTGTCAATTATTTTGTCATTTGGTGTAATGTTTGGATAGTTTTGTGTAATTCGTGTCACATTTTTTGTCTCATTTTTTGTAATTTTTGTGTCTTATTTTTGTAATTTTTTTGTAGGTTTGGTGTTGAATTAGTCATGTATGCTGATTTTGTCAATTTTTCGTTATTATGTGTAATATGTGTGTCAATTTGAATCATTTTTGTGCTTTTAAGTGTTGAATTGTATCATCTATATACTATTTTTGTGTTTTGTATGTGTATACTTTGTAATTTTTCTGTTATTTCAGTTTTTTGGTGTTTGGATCGTTTTATGTAATTTTTTGTCTTTTTTGTATCATTTTGGTGTCATTTTTTGTGATTTTTTTAGTCAGTTTGGTGTCATTTTTCTGAAATTTTTGTATCATTTTGTGTTGATTTTGTTTCATTATTTTGTCATGTTTGTGTCATTTTTATATCATTTTTAAATCATGTTTGTTTAATTTATGTGTCATTTTTCTGAAATTTTTGAATCATTTGTGTTGATTTTGTGTCATTTTTCGTGTCATTTTCGTGTCATTTTTGTGTAATTTTTAGAGTCATTTTTGTGTCATTTTGTGTCATTTTTGAGTCATTTTGTGTCACTATTGTACTATTTGTGTCATATTTTTGTCATTTTTGTGTCATATTTTAATGTCATTTTTGTGTCACTATTGATTCATATTTTTGTCATTTTTGTATCATTTTAGTTTTATTTTTTGTTAGTCTTGTAACAGTTTTGAGTCATTTTTATTTTAATTTTATGTCAATTTTGTGTCAATAATGTGCCAAATTTGTGTCATTTTGTGTCATTTTTGTGTCAAGATCGTACCCATTTTTTGTTATTTTTTGAACTTTTTGTGTCATTTTATGTCATTGTTGTGTCATTTTTGTGACATTTTTGTTTAATTTTCGTGTGATTTTTGTGTCATTTTAAGGTCATTTTTGTGTCATTTTTGAATCGGTTTTGTGTCATTTTTGTGTCATTTTTGTGTCATATTTGTGTAATTTTTTTTTCATTTTTTTGCCATTTTTGTGTAACTTTTGTGTCAATTTTGTCATTTTATTTTTTAATAATTTTAGAGTCATTTTTGTGTCATTTTGTGTCATTTTTGTGTCAATTTTGTTTAATTTTTGTGTAATTTTTGTGTTATTTACATGTCAGTGTCATTTTTACAGTTTTTTGTCATTTTTTTGTCTTTTCTGTGTTGTTTTTGTGTTTGTTTTTTGTGTAATTTTTGCGTCGTTTTTGTCACTTATGTGTCTATTATGTGTTACTTTTGTGCCAATTTTTTTCTCATTTTTGTGTTGTTTTGGAATCATTTTTGGGGTTTTTTTTGTGTCATTTTTGTGTCATTTTTCATATCATTTTTATGTCATTTATGTTTCTTAATGTGTCATTTTTGTGTCGTTGATTTGTGTCATCTGTTATTTTTGTGTCATTTCAGTGTCATTTTTGTTTCATTTTTGTAATTTTTGTCCTTTTATGTCGATTTTGTGTGAATTTTTAATTCGTTTTTGTAACCATTTCGTATCAATTTTGTGTTGTTTTTGTCCTATTTTTTGTGTTTTGTTTGTGTCAGTTTTGAACAATTTTTGAGTAATATTTGTGCAAATTTTGAATAATATTTGTGCCATTGTTGTGTCATTGTTGTGTCATTTTTGTCATTTTTGTCATTTTTGTCATTTTTGTCATTTTTGTCATTTTTGTCATTTTTGTCATTTTTGTCATTGTTGTGTCATTTTTGTCATTTTTGTCATTTTTGTCATTTTTGTCATTTTTGTCATTTTTGTCATTTTTGTCATTTTTGTCATTTTTGTCATTTTTGTCATTTTTGTCTTTTTTGTCATTTTTGTCATTTTTGTCATTTTTGTCATTTTTGTCATTTTTGTCATTTTTGTCATTTTTGTCATTTTTGTCATTTTTGTCATTTTTGTCATTTTTGTCATTTTTGTCATTTTTGTCATTTTTGTCATTTTTGTCATTTTTGTCATTTTTGTCATTTTTGTCATTTTTGTCATTTTTGTCATTTTTGTCATTTTTGTCATTTTTGTCATTTTTGTCATTTTTGTCATTTTTGTCATTTTTGTCATTTTTGTCATTTTTGTCATTTTTGTCATTTTTGTCATTTTTGTCATTTTTGTCATTTTTGTCATTTTTGTCATTTTTGTCATTTTTGTCATTTTTGTCATTTTTGTCATTTTTGTCATTTTTGTCATTTTTGTCATTTTTGTCATTTTTGTCATTTTTGTCATTTTTGTCATTTTTGTCATTTTTGTCATTTTTGTCATTTTTGTCATTTTTGTCATTTTTGTCATTTTTGTCATTTTTGTCATTTTTGTCATTTTTGTCATTTTTGTCATTTTTGTCATTTTTGTCATTTTTGTCATTTTTGTCATTTTTGTCATTTTTGTCATTTTTGTCATTTTTGTCATTTTTGTCATTTTTGTCATTTTTGTCATTTTTGTCATTTTTGTCATTTTTGTCATTTTTGTCATTTTTGTCAATTTTTTTTCATTTTTTTCATTTTTGTCATTTTTGTCATTTTTGTCTTTTTCCGATCATTTTTGTCTTTTTGTGTCATTTTTGTCATTTTTGTCATTTTTGTAATTTTTGTAATTTTTGTAATTTTTGTAATTTTTGTAATTTTTGTAATTTTTGTAATTTTTGTAATTTTTGTCATTTTTGTCATTTTTGTTATTTTTGTCATTTTTGTCATTTTCGTCATTTTTGTCATTTTTTGTCATTTTTGTCATTTTTGTCATTTTTGTCATTTTTGTCATTTTTGTCATTTTTGTCATTTTTGTCATTTTTGTCATTTTTGTCATTTTTGTCATTTTGGTCATTTATGTCGTTTTTGTCATTTTTGTCATTTTTGTCATTTTTGTCATTTTTGTCATTTTTGTCATTTTTGTCATTTTTGTCATTTTTGTCATTTTTGTCATTTTTGTCATTTTTGTCATTTTTGTCATTTTTGTCATTTTTGTCATTTTTGTCATTTTTGTCATTTTTGTCATTTTTGTCATTTTTGTCATTTTTGTCATTTTTGTCATTTTTGTCATTTTTGTGATTTTTGTCATTTTTGTCATTTTTGTCATTTTTGTCATTTTTGTCATTTTTGTCATTTTTGTCATTTTTGTCATTTTTGTCATTTTTGTCATTTTTGTCATTTTTGTCATTTTTGTCATTTTTGTCATTTTTGTCATTTTTGTCATTTTTGTCATTTTTGTCATTTTTGTCATTTTTGTCATTTTTGTCATTTTTGTCATTTTTGTCATTTTTGTCATTTTTGTCATTTTTGTCATTTTTGTCATTTTCGTCATTTTTGTCATTTTTGTCATTTTTGTCATTTTTGTCATTTTTGTCATTTTTGTCATTTTTGTCATTTTTGTCATTTTTGTCATTTTTGTCATTTTTGTCATTTTTGTCATTTTTGTCATTTTTGTCATTTTTGTCATTTTTGTAATTTTTGTCATTTTTGTCATTTTTGTCATTTTTGTCATTTTTGTCATTTTTGTCATTTTTGTCATTTTTGTCTTTTTTGTCATTTTTGTCATTTTTGTCATTTTTGTCATTTTCGTTTTTTTTGCCCCATGTTTTTCGTTCAAACCAAGAGCTGCTATAATTTTTGAAAAGCTTTAGTTGCATCATGTTAAAATTCATGTTTTGTTTCTTATTATATTCTTTTTCTGTTGTTATATTCTTTTTTGGTTTTTATGGTTTGATGATTCTTTTTTAATATCCAAGCATGGCCTCATAAAAATTTATGAATTGCTTTCTAAAGCTTCGAATGGTTTGAAATACCGCATTAAGCTCCGTGCAATTTTCGTTGCAATCCCGCTCATCATTCGTCCATCAATTTTCAGTACCCAGGCAATCATCGAAATGACCATTTTCTATCGATTCCACTTTTTGTGTCGACTTGACGTTTCCAATTCCCTCTCCCTTTGTGCTTGCTTCCATTGCGCTTTATCGGTATGAATGGCGGTGGTAGTTCACCAAAAAAAAACCAACTACATACCTAGGGCAAACGCAGAAACCACACCACACGATAACAACCTTAAGGAGACCTTCCAACCAAAAGCAGACGGTCATCATCGTTACGACAGCAACCTACTTACTTACCTTCTTGCCAATCGATCGGGGAATTGGGGAAACCATTTTCAGTAAATCCGATGAGGTTATGTTTTTTTGACCGCACTTCTAAGCTGCCGTTAGGGTCCTCGAGGAGACTCATTTGGACTGCCTTACCGTTACATTCTTTCACCATTCTAAAATTAGGGTAAATGAGTCTGAAAATGAAAAACGGATTTTTTTCTATTCTATTTTTTGTCCTAATATAATTCAGAACCATATGAAATCGACTTGATATGATCGACTAGTGTCCAAGCGAGGCCCATAGAGAAACGACAGGTGCCGTTTACCGAGCAGCACTTAAGCAAGCTATTATAACAAGCAAAGAGAACTGTTACAGAGCGTTATACCAGAGCGTAGATGATAACCCATGGGCCAAGCCCATAGAGTTGCTGCACTCTGGTGAGGTTCGGTGGCCTAAGGTCGCCGACCGAAAAGTGTCCGGAAAAACTTAATGAGATCGTAGCACATCTTTTCCCGCAGCATGGCCCGACGCAGTGGCCATTTACCCCGTACGACACGGTTTGTCCACGACATAGAGCCAGTAACGAACGAGGAACTTGTGGCTATCGCTAAGAAGCGGTGAATAAGGCCCCTGGATCGGACGGAATCTTAAATGTAGTGCTGAAGGTGGCGGTACAGACCATTCCGGATACTTTCAGAGTGGTGTTCCAAAAGTGTCTCGACGAGGGATCTTTTCCCAATCCGTGGAAAACGGCGAAGTTGCTGCTACTACCGAAACCTGGGAAACCCCCAGGGCATCATCGTACAGACCCATCTGCTGGACACCCTTGGTAAGCTACTGGAGATGATAATATTCAACAGACTTATTATCTACACAGAAGGCGGAAGTGGACTGTCGGACAGACAGTTCGATTTTCGGAAAGGGAGATCTACGGTGGACGCCATCTAAATGGTGACAGAGTACGCGAAGCGCGCATATAAAAAGAAGTGGACAGGTTTTCGTCACTGCGCCATTGTGATGGTCGACGTTAAGAATGCCTTCAACAATGCCAGCTGGGAAGCTATTGCCAAATCGCTTCACGGGATGCTTGTTCCCAAAAAACTTTGCATGATAATAGGAAACTTCTTCGAAAATCGAGTCCTGACGTACGAAACCGAAACTGGGTAACGTACGATCTACTGTCCTTACAACGGGTGTTCCACAGGGTGCCATACTAGGACCTGTGCTTCGGAATGTCATGTATGTAACGCTAAAACAACCCGCAGGCGTATAGTCGGATTTGCTGATGATATCGTGCTCATGATCACCAGCGAAACATTCCAGGAGGCAAAAGACCTTGCAACGCACGGTGTCCGTAAAAGGGTTGGCTTACCATCAAACCAAAGTTCTGACCAAAGTTGACCAACAAAAGAATTGTGCCGCACATGGAGATTACTGTTAGAGTACACACGACATCTCCGAAACAGCAGCTGAAATACCTTGGAGTAATAACATAACTCTGGCGGAGGATATGGAGTGTTACGAAGCAAGAGCTGTTACCCAGATAGGAGCGTTTTTCACAAACGTACCGATTACTGTCAAAAGAAAGCTTGTCAGTTATAAAACGCATTGACTGGCAAGACCTGACGGTTCAAATTGGTCCAGATTTGGGTTGAATTCGGTCAGTTTATCTTGGCCGGGATAAAAAACAATTGACGCGACGCGTCGTCAAAACATTTGTCTTCTATTTGGGAGGCCCCTTCCCCCTTCCCTGTTACGGGGAGGGGTCTCTAACCCCAATAGGAACCTTTCTCGGCCTCCAATACTCCTACTAGCCAAGTTTAACGTACATCGGTTCAGTAGTTTTCGAATCTATAGGGAACAGACAAACAGAAATTCAACTTTTTGATGAATCCAAATCTATATACATAAAAATGAGTTTCAGTCTGTCTGTCTGTCTGTCTGTCTGTTCCCTATAGACTCGGAAACTACAAAACTGATTTGCGTGAAACTTGGCATGTAGGGGTATTAGAGGCAGGGAAAGGTCCTATTATGGTTTGAGACCCCTCCCTCTCTCAATAAGGGAGGGAGGGGCCTCAAAAAAATGACAATTTTTTGCATAACTCGAGCACCCATCAAGTAAATGGTATCAAAATTGGCATGGGGTAGTATTTGGGTATGAGGAATGTTTTATTAGGTACCCCTCCCTCCTCTCAGTTGGGTGATAGGAAAGGGGGAGGGAGGGTAACTTGTTGGATACGGATACGGATGATTTGGATACGGAAAATATTTCAATGATTATTTGAGACCCCTCCCTCTTTCCAGTAGAAAGGGGGAAGGGGCCTCTTTCATATATTTTTACATAACTCAAAAACTAATAAAGCAAATGGAACCAAATTTGTCATGGGAGGGAATTTGAGTACGAAAAATATTTCTATGATTATTTGAGACCCATCCTTCTTTCCAGTAGGGAGAAATAAAGGGGGGAGGGGCCTCTTTTATAATTTTTTACAGAACTTAAAAACTATTTAAGCAAATGGAACCAAATTTGGAATGGGCGGGTATTTGGGAAAGTGACATGTTCTAATGATTGTTTGAGACCCCTTCCTTCTTCCAGCGGGAGAAAGGAAATAAGGAGGGGACTTTCATAAAATTTTTACAGCATAACTCAAAAACTGCAACAGCAAATGGAACCAAATTTGGCATGGAACGATATTTGGGTACGAGAAATGCTTCTATGAATATTTGGTATCCCTCACTCCTTCAAAGAGGTGGATAAAAAGGGGGAGGAAAGGTCTCCCTTACAATTTTCAGTTTCAGTATAACTAGAGAGTTGATCGAGCAAACTGAACCATATTTGGCATATGATGGTATTTGGATACGAGAAATGTTTCTATCATGAATTGAAGCCCCACCTTTTTTCAGCGGAAAAATAAAAAGAGGGAAAAGGGAGCTTCCTTATAATTTTTTTACCTTTACTCGAGAATTTATCGAGCAAATGAAAACAAATTTGGCATCAAAAAGTATTTGAGTACGAAAAATACTTTTTCTATGTGAAACAATTCCTTTCTTGCAGTAGGTTGATAGAATTGGGAATATAGGAAGGGAAGAGGAGGCTTACATTTAACTTTTTTTTTTAACAAAATTCGAGAAATGGAAAAAACTTAACATGGAAAATCATTTTGGTATGATTCTATGATTTTCTGACACACCCTCCTGGTCCTTTCAGTGAGTAGGTACTTAGGAGGAGGGAGGTGAGCCCAATACAATAGTGTTAGCATAAGTTCGCAATTTATGCTAACGAAGGCAACAAATGGAAACAAATATGACATGGAAAGGTACTTAGTTACGAGATATGTTTCTACGATAGTTATAGATCCTTACGCTTTACAGTGTAGAGAGGGGAAGAAAGGAGGAGGCTCCATATAAATTTTGTTTTCAAGCTTAAAAACTGATCAACCAATGGAACTATATTTGATATAAGAGGATTTTTGGGAACGAAAAAATTAGGTATGATTATTAAAAATCACGACCTCCATTCAGCAGGGGGTGAAGGTAAGGATACGGGAAGGGCTCTCTTATCAGTTTTTCAGCATAAATCCAGAACATATCAAGAAAAAACAACCATATTTTATAAGTTAGGTTGTTTGCGTACGATTAATTTGAGACGCTCCAGAAAGATTAAAATTATCAGATCTTTAAAACAAATTTATAGACCAAGATTTAGAGCATTGGTTTAAGTTATCTTTGTGTTGCAATTCGAAACTCCAGCTGCAGCTCTCATTTTATACCGGTTGCTCATGAATTATGTTATAATTTGATTTAAAATAATGCCAATAAAACAATAAAAATTTGAATAATGTAGAGAAATGAATCCAACTTAGATGAAATTTCAGAGACTAGATAAGAGAAAATCGATGTTGAAAAACATGCGAAAAAAATTCGCCTTGTCTCCCGGTGAGACTTGAACCCACATCTTGCGCCTCTCCGGGGCCCATGTATTAACATTCTACTGTTAATACATGGGCCCCGGAGAGGAGCAAGATGTGGGTTCAAGTCTCACCGGGAGACAAGGCGAATTTTTTTCGCATGTTTTTCAACATCGAATTTCTCTTATCTAGTCCCTGAAATTTCATCTAAGTTGGATTCATTTCTCTACAAAAAAAGTTTCACTGACTGAATGTTTGAGTCAAGACCCATCTCTGGGTCGCAATTTAAAAATTTGAATAATTTTTGAAAATATCATTTGATTTTTAACGGTGTAGCAAAGCTCACCGGGTCAGCCAGTAGTTTATAAATTTACTATGGCAGTAAGAATAAATTTGGATTCAGAAAACGAACCTATTTCGGTCCGAAATCCGTCTAGAAACGGATTGGAATCTGACCTATTTTAGTCTGAAATCGGACCAAATTTGGTCTGGAAATCCAGACCAATTGTTTTGTCCGAATTTGGTCGGTTTTCTAGTCTGTTTTCGGATCGATTCACGGGTTGAACGGACCATAACACGGCCGGTTTTGTCAAATTTTTCGAACTGGGTAGAGGAGAGCGTAAAGTTCAACGAGCAGCGTCAATGCTCAAGTGGCGGGAGCAATGGAACCCATCGAAAAAAAGAATTATTTGTTTTCAAAGTCTGTTATCATTCAACGTACAAACGAATGTAGTTGATAGTTTGATATACAGACCCCGTACATTTTTGGCGACATCCGAATTTGGCACATGTGTAAAAATCGAACGGTTTTTTGAAACATAATAGGACCAATATTATTTAGACAAGCACTATAAATATGTTTTTAAGTTCCTCAATGTTGATAGAATACAACTAAAAAAAGTTTGAAAATATGCTAAAGTATTCAAAAATGGCTAAAATGATAAAAATTTCATGAATTTTATAAACAAATACAAGCGAAAGACAAAAAATGACAAAAAATAACTGAAAAATGTTGGAGAATGACAAAAAGGCAATTATGACAAAAAAAAACAGACATTTAAAACAAAACAAGAAAAGTGCTTAATGCATCAAAATCATGTGAAGAAAAAATAAAAAATGTCAAAAATTGACTAAAGATTATGGTAATGATAAAATTCATAGTTTTTTGTGTGGAAAACAGTGAAAAAAGTTGAGAAAAAACCGTTCGATTTTGGCAACACAAAATATTCGGGCGTATTTCCAAAATTAATCGGGTTCTGTATTAGATTCAACTGCCATGAAATATGATCTATAATCTAATAAAGCTTATAACTAATTTTACCAATTTGGAACCGATTCCTTTAAATTTATATGGATTTGAATGAAAATCAGTGATTCGTAATACGGCGTTTCGCTATACGGCCATGCATTTTAGAACATTTCTAAGCCGTATATCGAGGTATGAGAGTCAAAATAACGGCAAAAAACCGACCAGTTGTGTTATTCGAATTAGAATGTAATGATATCATTTGCCTGTTTCAGTAATTTCTAAGCACAAAAATCCCGCATCAAAGGTCGATGTGTCCAAATTTGAAATTCCTGATCTTACTTTCAACAACTTAGTTTGACATCTTGAATATCAAGACAAATATGCTCCTGGAAGCTTTCTTAATCCGTTGCAGCGATTCCGAGAGTATATTCTACATTTACAATAAAAAAAATCGCGTAGGCGAAAACTGTTCAACTACCCTTAACGATGTGTAGTAGTGGGTCATCATCCCAGCTTAACTTTGGGCAACTACGACCGCGTGGAAAATGGTTTTCCACAAACGAAGGATGATGAAAATTTTCGGATCGCCAACATCATCTTTGGTGACGTCGTCGTCGTGGTGAAAAAGATTGTCGGGTGGCACTGTAACATTAGAAACTGCAGGCTTCTTGATGCTTGGGCTACTTACATTCTCCTCTGGAAGCTCAGCGTGACTTTTTTCTGCTGCAGAAAAAGAAAAGTCCCTTAGCTACCATTAAGGAAAGTGATCCGCTGCAACGCTGTTTTTTTTCTTGTTTCCTCTCACCACCCAACAATTTTTTCCATAAAAATGGAAAGAAAACCCATGAATGCATTCGTTTTTTTTTCGAATGGAATTGCGACGACCATGAAGGATGAAAAAGCGGCAAACTGATTATGACTATTGCCATCAGGAGTCGTCGAGTTGTCGTTGTCGTCGTCGTAAAGAAAAGGAAAGCTTTCGAAAAGTCGTGAGAAAAATGGCGGGAAACCAACAACAGCAATCCCTATCATGCCCATCGGAATGACCCATGGTGAAAGTCCTTTGTAGCGTAGAATAGAATAAGTGGGTGGAAGCTTGGGGTGGGAAAAGTATGATTAAGTGATTCGGTGTAGCAGCATGGATTTCAATGTAACTGCATTTTGTTACAAAGCGAAACGAAAGACGGGAGTCACAGTTTCATTTTAAATGTGATTTTGCTTCCCACTTCCGACTTCTGTCAGTCAGCGAGATGTTTTGATGACAGGGTACTGGAAATATGCTTCTCTGAGTACAATCTTGTAATGAAAATTTTAACTTGAAATGAGCTTCTAACTTTGTCCTAAAAATAAGCGGAAACTTCCATACTCAACTGTCATTACATGAATTTCCTCTGTAAAACGGAAATGAGAAGCTTTATTATTTGAAGCCTGAACTCGAGGTGTCGAGCAGCGAAGTTGCTTTAATTTTCATTAATTTGGCGCAACAACGGGTTGTCAGAAACTTTTACAGCATACACAGCAACACAGAGGGTGAGAAGGCAACAAAGTTCCCAAAATTACTCATTCATTGTCCTCGGAACGGATTACGAGCAGATGTCCTCGACAAAATAACAACAATTTAAATTTTTCTTGTTCCAAAATTTGGGGAACACCAAGCTGAGAACAACCATGACTCGACTCGTTCCTGCCGGTTCAGAAAATGTTCACGATGGGGTCCGAAATTTAAAAGTTAATTTTTTATGCTCGCTCCGCTGCTCATCGTTTCGCTTTTAATTTTGTGACATTTTTCCTGGTTGTTTTTTATGGCTTTTAACGCTTCAGAGATGGCCAAAATCACAGTTTTGTTTGGTGACAGCAGAAAAAAAACAGAACTCATCGAAAAATGACACCCGGAGAGATTGCAGCTGCTGAATTGCGAGAGGACACATTGTTGGTGAAAATTATTGATTGTTAAAATTATGTTTCTGAAAATTTGCTTCATGAATGAAGAAACAAATAGAAATCTTTCCAATTACGAAAAACATCTTTTAAGATCCGAGTTTGGACGAAAAACGTACCCTGAACGGTAGTTTGTTTGCATTGTGACACCATCGGAGATGAAACGACGAGGATCGCCAGAACATATTTGGTTATCCTTTATGAGTGGTCTTATTTGGGAAATTCATCGTTGATGACCGAAACGACACCCAACAATAAATAAAGTCCGGAAGAGGCGATAAAACAGTGGCGAAGATCCTTACTGTGACATCATTTTGCGCAAAGGTCAGGAAGGGATCTAACAAAAAGAAAGACAAGAATGACAAAAATGACAAAAATGTCAAAAATGACAAAAATGACAAAAATGACAAAAATTAAAAAAATGACATAAATAACAAAAATGACAATAATGACAAAAATGACAAAAATGACAAAAATGACAAAAATGACAAAAATGAAAAAAAAAGACAAAAATGACAAAAATGACAAAAATGACAAAAATGACAAAAATGACAAAAATGACAAAAATGACAAAAATGACAAAAATGACAAAAATGACAAAAATGACAAAAATGACAAAAATGACAAAAATGACAAAAATGACAAAAATGACAAAAATGACAAAAATGACAAAAATGACAAAAATGACAAAAATGACAAAAATGACAAAAATGACAAAAATGACAAAAATGACAAAAATGACAAAAATGACAAAAATGACAAAAATGACAAAAATGACAAAAATGACAAAAATGACAAAAATGACAAAAATGACAAAAATGACAAAAATGACAAAAATGACAAAAATGACAAAAATGACAAAAATGACAAAAATGACAAAAATGACAAAAATGACAAAAATGACAAAAATGACAAAAATGACAAAAATGACAAAAATGACAAAAATGACAAAAATGACAAAAATGACAAAAATGACAAAAATGACAAAAATGACAAAAATGACAAAAATGACAAAAATGACAAAAATGACAAAAATGACAAAAATGACAAAAATGACAAAAATGACAAAAATGACAAAAATGACAAAAATGACAAAAATGACAAAAATGACAAAAATGACAAAAATGACAAAAATGACAAAAATGACAAAAATGACAAAAATGACAAAAATGACAAAAATGACAAAAATGACAAAAATGACAAAAATGACAAAAATGACAAAAATGACAAAACTGACAAAAATGACAAAAATGACAAAAATGACAAAAATGACAAAAATGACAAAAATGACAAAAATGACAAAAATGACAAAAATGACAAAAATGACAAAAATGACAAAAATGACAAAAATGACAAAAATGACAAAAATGACAAAAATGACAAAAATGACAAAAGTGACAAAAATGACAAAAATGACAAAAATGACAAAAATGACAAAAATGACAAAAATGACAAAAATGACAAAAATGACAAAAATGACAAAAATGACAAAAATGACAAAAATGACAAAAATGACAAAAATGACAAAAATGACAAAAATGACAAAAATGACAAAAATGACAAAAATGACAAAAATGACAAAAATGACAAAAATGACAAAAATGACAAAAATGACAAAAATGACAAAAATGACAAAAATGACAAAAATGACAAAAATGACAAAAATGACAAAAATGACAAAAATGACAAAAATGACAAAAATGACAAAAATGACAAAAATGACAAAAATGACAAAAATGACAAAAATGACAAAAATGACAAAAATGACAAAAATGACAAAAATGCAAAAATGACAAAAATGACAAAAATGACAAAAATGACAAAAATGACAAAAATGACAAAAATGACAAAAATGACAAAAATGACAAAAATGACAAAAATGACAAAAATGACAAAAATGACAAAAATGACAAAAATGACAAAAATGACAAAAATGACAAAAATGACAAAAATGACAAAAATGACAAAAATGACAAAAATGACAAAAATGACAAAAATGACAAAAATGACAAAAATGACAAAAATGACAAAAATGACAAAAATGACAAAAATGACAAAAATGACAAAAATGACAAAAATGACAAAAATGACAAAAATGACAAAAATGACAAAAATGACAAAAATGACAAAAATGACAAAAATGACAAAAATGACAAAAATGACAAAAATGACAAAAATGACAAAAATGACAAAAATGACAAAAATGACAAAAATGACAAAAATGACAAAAATGACAAAAATGACAAAAATGACAAAAATGACAAAAATGACAAAAATGACAAAAATGACAAAAATGACAAAAATGACAAAAATGACAAAAATGACAAAAATGACAAAAATGACAAAAATGACAAAAATGACAAAAATGACAAAAATGACAAAAATGACAAAAATGACAAAAATGACAAAAATGACAAAAATGACAAAAATGACAAAAATGACAAAAATGACAAAAATGACAAAAATGACAAAAATGACAAAAATGACAAAAATGACAAAAATGACAAAAATGACAAAAATGACAAAAATGACAAAAATGACAAAAATGACAAAAATGACAAAAATGACAAAAATGACAAAAATGACAAAAATGACAAAAATGACAAAAATGACAAAAATGACAAAAATGACAAAAATGACAAAAATGACAAAAATGACAAAAATGACAAAAATGACAAAAATGACAAAAATGACAAAAATGACAAAAATGACAAAAATGACAAAAATGACAAAAATGACAAAAATGACAAAAATGACAAAAATGACAAAAATGACAAAAATGACAAAAATGACAAAAATGACAAAAATGACAAAAATGACAAAAATGACAAAAATGACAAAAATGACAAAAATGACAAAAATGACAAAAATGACAAAAATGACAAAAATGACAAAAATGACAAAAATGACAAAAATGACAAAAATGACAAAAATGACAAAAATGACAAAAATGACAAAAATGACAAAAATGACAAAAATGACAAACATGACAAACATGACAAAAATGACAAAAATGACAAAAATGACAAAAATGACAAAAATGACAAAAATGACAAAAATGACAAAAATGACAAAAATGACAAAAATGACAAAAATGACAAAAATGACAAAAATGACAAAAATGACAAAAATGACAAAAATGACAAAAATGAAAAAAAAGACAAAAATGACAAAAATGACAAAAATGACAAAAATGACAAAAATGACAAAAATGACAAAAATGACAAAAATGACAACAATGACAAAAATGACAAAAATGACAAAAATGACAAAAATGACAAAAATGACAAAAATGACAATAATGACAAAAATGACAAAAATGACAAAAATGACAAAAATGACAAAAATGACAAAAATGACAAAAATGACAAAAATGACAAAAATGACAAAAATGACAAAAATGACAAAAATGACAAAAATGACAAAAATGACAAAAATGACAAAAATGACAAAAATGACAAAAATGACAAAAATGACAAAAATGACAAAAATGACAAAAATGACAAAAATGACAAAAATGACAAAAATGACAAAAATGACAAAAATGACAAAAATGACAAAAATGACAAAAATGACAAAAATGACAAAAATGACAAAAATGACAAAAATGACAAAAATGACAAAAATGACAAAAATGACAAAAATGACAAAAATGACAAAAATGACAAAAATGACAAAAATGACAAAAATGACAAAAATGACAAAAATGACAAAAATGACAAAAATGACAAAAATGACAAAAATGACAAAAATGACAAAAATGACAAAAATGACAAAAATGACAAAAATGACAAAAATGACAAAAATGACAAAAATGACAAAAATGACAAAAATGACAAAAATGACAAAAATGACAAAAATGACAAAAATGACAAAAATGACAAAAATGACAAAAATGACAAAAATGACAAAAATGACAAAAATGACAAAAATGACAAAAATGACAAAAATGACAAAAATGACAAAAATGACAAAAATGACAAAAATGACAAAAATGACAAAAATGACAAAAATGACAAAAATGACAAAAATGACAAAAATGACAAAAATGACAAAAATGACAAAAATGACAAAAATGACAAAAATGACAAAAATGACAAAAATGACAAAAATGACAAAAATGACAAAAATGACAAAAATGACAAAAATGACAAAAATGACAAAAATGACAAAAATGACAAAAATGACAAAAATGACAAAAATGACAAAAATGACAAAAATGACAAAAATGACAAAAATGACAAAAATGACAAAAATGACAAAAATGACAAAAATGACAAAAATGACAAAAATGACAAAAATGACAAAAATGACAAAAATGACAAAAATGACAAAAATGACAAAAATGACAAAAATGACAAAAATGACAAAAATGACAAAAATGACAAAAATGACAAAAATGACAAAAATGACAAAAATGACAAAAATGACAAAAATGACAAAAATGACAAAAATGACAAAAATGACAAAAATGACAAAAATGACAAAAATGACAAAAATGACAAAAATGACAAAAATGACAAAAATGACAAAAATGACAAAAATGACAAAAATGACAAAAATGACAAAAATGACAAAAATGACAAAAATGACAAAAATGACAAAAATGACAAAAATGACAAAAATGACAAAAATGACAAAAATGACAAAAATGACAAAAATGACAAAAATGACAAAAATGACAAAAATGACAAAAATGACAAAAATGACAAAAATGACAAAAATGACAAAAATGACAAAAATGACAAAAATGACAAAAATGACAAAAATGACAAAAATGACAAAAATGACAAAAATGACAAAAATGACGAAAATGACAAAAATGACAAAAATGACAAAAATGACAAAAATGACAAAAATGACAAAAATGTTAAAAATGTCAAAAATGACAAAAATGACAAAAATGACAAAAATGACAAAAATGAAAAAAATGACAAAAATAACAAAAATGACAATAATGACAAAAATGACAAAAATGACAAAAATGACAAAAATGACAAAAATGACAAAAATGACAAAAATGACAAAAATGACAAAAATGACAAAAATGACAAAAATGACAAAAATGACGAAAATGACAAAAATGAAAAAAAAGATAAAAATGAAAAAAATGACAAAAATGACAAAAATGACAAAAATGACAAAAATGACAAAAATGACAAAAATGACAAAAATGACAAAAATGACAAAAATGACAAAAATGACAAAAATGACAAAAATGACAAAAATGACAAAAATGACAAAAATGACAAAAATGACAAAAATGACAAAAATGACAAAAATGACAAAAATGACAAAAATGACAAAAATGACAAAAATGACAAAAATGACAAAAATGACAAAAATGACAAAAATGACAAAAATGACAAAAATGACAAAAATGACAAAAATGACAAAAATTACAAAAACTACAAAAATTACAAAAATTACAAAAATTACAAAAATTACAAAAATTACAAAAATGACAAAAATTACAAAAATTACAAAAATTACAAAAATTACAAAAATTACAAAAATTACAAAAACTACAAAAATTACAAAAATTACAAAAACTACAAAAATTACAAAAATTACAAAAATTGCAAAAATGACAAAAATTACAAAATTGGAAAAAAGGCAAAAATGGAAAAAAATACAAAAATGGAAAAAAAATTACAAAAATGAAAAAAAAATTCGCAAAAATGGCAAGGTTTTAAATCAATATAATTTCCGGTAAGTTATTTTTAAATTAATCAAAATGATGATAATCAACCTGAGCGAGATTATTAAAGTCAACGTTATTGAAACACAGAGAAAGCTCACTTATTAAAATTTCGAATGAAACGGGAATTCAAAACTTTGGACATAAGAATCAGTGAAAGGAAATAGAACTCATCAAATATAACACCCGGTATAGAAAAAAATATTAATCCGAATTCTCAAATAAATGCTAGCTTATGTTAGAAATTAACAATGATTAAAAGTTGTTAATCAAAATGATAATAATTGTTAATTTTTTATCATTATAATTTATATTTTCTTTCTTAATTTTTAATTGAATGGATGATTGAAAAATTCCTCTGTTTTCTTAACTTAGAATCAATAGTCAATCACGATTTTTATTTTTAATTATCCTTAAGAAAAAAATATTTCCAGAAATGTGTGCTACATAATTTTGATTAATTTTATAAAGTGCTTATTGATTCCAAAAAAAAAATGAACTGATAAATTGAAATGGTTTAAACATTTTCAAGTGCGATTAAAGTTTTAATCAACAAGCTCTGAATATATTATCGCCGTTAATTAAAAAAATGGGTCCTGGAACGGATAAAAGGTGAAAATCAAGTTTTTTTTAATTTATAATCTACATTACTATGCTTCTTAGAAGATTATTTAGAATATTTAATTTTTTTTACTAATTAGACCTCATTATTTCGTACATTCATGTGAAAATTTATCTTAAATGGAGATTTAATTTATCGACAGCGTAGAAACTTATCGGTAAAAATGACATTTCAAGATTATGAAAATAAAAATTCGTTCCATGAGGAACAAATTGATGCCATGTGGTGAAATTACTTCTTATCAGAATTCATCTCGCTCATTTCTGCCTGTAATTTTCATAATGTTGAAATGTTCTTACTAAAAGGAAAAAACTTTTACATATCAGGTCGATAAATTAAATAAACCAACATAACTTATGGATAAGGTTGCCAGAATTTCTTCAGCACGTATCTGCGCCGGACAAATCCGAGCAATTTACATATTCATAAAAACCTGGAAAATTTCAGGCATTTGATTTCGAAATTGTTGACCAAAAATTCGACAAAATTTCGTCGAAACCTACAAATTACTCGATAAAAATCAAAAACAAAATTTTATTTTTCATCGAAACTCATCGACAGATTTTAAATCGTGTTTTTGGCTTCAAATGAACTATTCACAAGGCCGTGCGAACGGGGGGGGGGGGGAGTTTTAGGGGGTTTAACCCCCCCCCCCCCATGGAGATTTTTTCCAAGTAAAATTTTCACCGAAGTAACGAAAAATTACTTGATCCTAAAATTTTGAAATTTTGATTTGAAAATAAATGTTAGCAAGTAAGTCAGGAATTTTTCTCGCCTCCGGCGGAATCTAGTCTTAAATCATCTTTGGCTTGAGACATTTCGATCTACGATACTATTCGACGTTAACGCATTGACACTAACTTTGGTTTTAAATTACAATTCAATTAATCTTTTGTATTGGAATTCAAAACTTGACATACAAAAACCCTACCTCGTCTTCAGAATTGGTTTTTATTAAGAAGTGTAACTAAATAAGAACAGAGTTTGAAACAAACATTTTTTTTATTTAAAAAAAGCGTTTATTTCATTACAAATGTTATGCTGATATGAAATATTCTTCAAGAAACCAATTTCGACTTAATTTTATTACGTATGTTCTGTTTTTCTAAATGCTCAACACAAAAAATAATTTACACAAGGCCATAAAATTTAAATTTTTCTGGGTGCAATGAAATAAAAAGTAATTTCGACTAATTTGGGTACCCTGAATCTGAATATGCAATATTTCTATTAGCTTTTGTTATTCAAATGACTTCAAAAATAGGTAAAAAGTATTTGAGAAATTCCTGCATTGGTTAAACAAAAACTCAAATCAAAAACATATCATTGAAAAATAAAAGTTTGAATGAATTATTAACTTTCTTCCAGAATTCAAGGAATTTTATGAGTTTTTTTTAACTTATTTATTCATTTATCAAATTTTTAAGAAATTTTAAACTGAACTGAATTTTGGATATTTTTAAGCAAACATGTACTCTTTGTGCAGGTTTCAACAAATGTGTTAAATGTAATCAAGTTTTTTTTACACTTTGTTCAGTTTTGTCAAAAGTACTAGTAATGATATCTTTCCATTTTTTTAATTGATGAATTTTACATTTTTTAGATCACGCATCATTTTCATCATAATAATATCCCTTAATTGGATGAAGTATTGCAAACAGAGTCAGAATTAGATTTTTTCATATATGTAGGTTTGTTAGTTTATCAGTTATCAATGTTTGATTTTACCTCAAAATTGATACATTTTAAACTCATTATCATAAAAACTCAAAGTGTACGACTAAATTTGATAAAAGATTCGAGTTCAGAACGCTAAAATCTACCAAATCAATCATTAAAAAAATAAGCACTAAAATGCTGTTGCCTTGAGTCATCAATTAAATTATGTGAATTCTTATGGTGAAATGTGATTGTTGAAAAAAAACCTCCTGAAATGTTGGAAAAATCTTATCGTTTTCATTTTCATATTTTGTGTAAAATTTTTAAATGAATTAACCGAATTTTGAGGTACAGTTTTTAATAAAAAATTTAGAAATTCTTGATGTTGTTCAGATTTCGATTGGTTTTTGTTGATGTGGTATTGATTTTTTTTTGAAAATAGACTGCAGTGCCGATTTAAAAAAAAAATCAATACCACAATTTTAGAAATAATTTTAACAACAAAGTTTCAACCATCTGTTCTTTCCAGGACCCAATATTTCAATCGAAAGTGACAAAACACTCCGAGCTTGTACTTTATTTTAAACTTCAAAACATTTGATTGAAAATTTTTCATTAATTTTTTATAGATAAAATCGTCTTTTATGAATGGATCATGATTTTTAAATTAATCGACGACGGCTCGGAAGCCGCATTCGAAGCGTCGGAGTGGAACTGTCGACCGGAAACCAGGCTTGCAATTTCTCTTACGAGAATCACCCACGTGCTCGGTTTTCGATTCTCGGTGGAGATTCTCTGAAACGCACCGCAGAGATTTTTAGCCGAACCTCTGTAGAGAATCTGTAAATCAACACGACAGAGCTAACACACACTACAGTGAAAAATTGTTTTCACCACGGAGAGCGACAGCGACGGCAGCTGGCTTGGCTTGTTGCGTTTACCAACACATACGAAGCTGAACCACTCGCCCGAAACATTCATCGTTTGTTGATGCTATTATTATGCACACCGTCGTGTTTGTTTTTGTCTTTGCTTTTTGGTGGCTTCAACTAGTCGGTTCTGTGTTTTCACCGGGGTGCTCTACAGTGACAAATCATCGCACGCTGGAGCTATTGAACTAAGGTGTGTGTGGCTTTCGAAACCGGGGTGCGAATAATGTGTGGAGAAAATCGAAAAATCTCACCAGGGTGATTTGCAACTATCGCACGGGAGTGTTTTTTTCTCCGTTCTCCGTTTTTCTCGGTAGAGAATGGCATCTCTGCCGGAAACTGCGTGGGAAAGTCATCAAGGCCGTCAAGAGGAATCCCAATCTTTCAGACCGCGATTTGGCCAATAAGTTCCTGGCCGCTCACAGTACGGTGCGACGAATTCGTCTCCGGGAAGGAAAAAGGTCATTCCGAGCCAGCAAACAGCCAAATCGGACGCTGAAGCAGAACAATGTGGCCAGAATCCGTGCTCGAAAGCTGTACGACCAAGTGCTGACCAAGTTCGACGGATGTATTCTGATGGACGATGAGACCTACGTGAAGGCGGACTTTGGGCAAATCCCAGGTCAAAAATTTTATTTGGCGACGGCTCGGGGGGATGTACCTGCAAAATTTAAGTTCGTGTTTGCGGATAAATTCGCCCGCAAGTACATGATTTCTCACTGACAAGACAATGACATCAGAAGCTTACAAAAAAGAGTGCCTACAGAAACGGATTCTGCCGTTTATTCGTGCCCACGACCGTCCAGTAATGTTTTGGCCGGACCTCGCAAGCTGCCATTACAGCAAAACGGTTATGGAATGGTACGCAACGAACGGGGTCAGCGTAATACCGAAGGACCTCAACCCCCCAAACTGCCCTCAGTTCCGGCCGATAGAGAAATACTGGGCAATCACGAAGCGGAGGCTTAAGGCAAAGGGAAAACTTGTTGGGAACATGACTCAAATGAAGAACTGGTGGAATCAAATCGCCAAAACGGTGGACGAAAAGGGTGTGCGCCGCCTAATGTGCCGTATTACGGGAAAAGTACGAGAATTTCTTCGAAACAGCAATGAATAATTTTTTTAATTTTTTTTATGAAAGAGTAAAGAAAATGCTACATTTGTATGAAAAACAAATTATGAATTCGTTAATAAATGACTGAACTACACGCAATTGTTTGTGTTCCAATATTAAATGAAGCAGACTTTAGTAATTCTTTTGATACAAATTTCTAGTTCAGAATGAAGAACATCATTTCGAAAAAAAATCATCAATGGCTTACCGAAAAATTTAAACTTTCATTGTGATATGATTTGAAAATTTGGTTTTTTTTTATCAGTTCAATCTATTTTTAGTTCATGAAAAACGGTGTTAGAAATTCCTTTCCTTTTTTATTGTTTATTTTTGGTATTGCTAAATTTGAAATTCGAAACAAATACCCCCCCCCCCCCCCCCCCTTGTTCGTAAATTTCGTTTATGACGCATAAATGAAAAACTTTTAAAACACTATTTGACAAATGAATCACCCGTCGTTTGGTTACATGAAGTTTATAAATTTAAAATTGACGCAGTTTTGAGTTAAATCTATCACTGATAACCGATTTACAAACAAATGAACCTTCCGACATTCATGATGATGGTGATGCATGATCTTGAAAAGTAAAATTCTGCATTTTTTTTTTAATTTGTTGGAATCTGCAAAACGATTTGATTTTTGCTTTTGAAAATATCTTAGATTCCGTTTAGTTAAAACTTCTTAAAAAACTAATTAAAAATCTCTTTTTTTTACAGAATTGAGAATAGTTCACAAAGAGAAAACTTCAACCAATGTTTTCTCAGATGTCAAAACTACTTGGAGTTTTAGAGAAAGTTAATAAATAACATTATTTAATTTTTTATTGTTTTACCAGAAAAGTGAAGAATATTTTAAAATAATTTCAACATGTTTTCAAAAGTTTCACTGCCGTTCCAAGTCATATTCTCCTATGAGGAAAACGTGCCAACTAGAAAAACAGGATTATAATGTTAGCTTTAATTTCAATTTTTCTCTCAAACCAAAAATCACCTACACTTTTTTCCTTAGCAACAGATCAAGTTAATCATTTTAAAATGTTTTCTGCCAAAAAGCAATTACATTTCCTACAACGAACGGAAAATAAAAACCAAAAATGCTTTGCAAGACCAGAACCAGAACCAGAACTAATATCAATGCTAATTCTACGAAAAACTGTCACACGACTACACTTTTTCTATTATTTTTCAAGTTCGTATAATTCCCAAATCACTAATCGCTCCTCCTCCACCCATCATTTTAGTATTCATTTCGGTGAATAACATTTTTTTGTCTTTATTAGAGAGACTTTCAGCCTTTGGCTGGTTCGTCTGTAACGGAGAATAACATTATATTCAATAGTTTATATTTATCTTTGCATTTTACACAGAATTCTCTCTTATGTGACATTCTTGCGTAGAAACATAAATGATTTACTTGGAAAAACTTCACATGGCCTTGGTTCAATCAACTAAATTTTCGATCAAAAAAGCAAAAGAAGACAAAAATTCTTTGTTGCCATTAAATCAAAACTGTTGACCGTCTCACTCGTTCGCTGATGAGTTGTAAGGATAATTTTTTTTTGCAACCAAGTTATGACGAATGGATGCTATTCTGAAACCTACAAGATAAGTATCCTTCTTATGTTTATTTTATTATTTATTTAGTTTCTTTTTTAAACTTTAATCTTTAAGGGTTTGGGAAAAATGAAAATTTTCCACGTCTTGGCAAGCTTCCTTTGTTTGTACATAAACATTCGGTGTGGTTGAAAACAAATCTTTTTTTTTAAATTTAAAACAAACAAGAAATTTTTAAAATCTCCGAATATTTTTTATTTAAGATTGATTTTTTTATTTTTTATTTTTAAATCTTTGGATTTTTTTATGTTTTCAACCGATGACACACGACTAGTTTTGAAAACGGTTCTTTTACACTTTTTTGTTTAAAAATATAAACAGTTCTCGAAGATATCGGGCGAGACTTTTGCTATTACAAATTTACATAAAGTGAAAAATTGAAAAAAAATCATTGCTAATGAAGATAAAGATTCAAGTTTATCGCCCAAAATAGATCACAACAAGAATGCTACCGTTTTTGATCCCAGATTTTTCTCCGATACCGGATAATGGTTTTTTTACTAATATTTTTTTGAATGAGTTGAGTTAGTTTTTAAATAAAAGAACTGACAACCCCTTTTTTAGTGATAGAAATAAAAAAACATTCAACTAAAAATTTTTCGACCAGTTTTTTTTTTGGCATGTATGTTGTTGAATAGAAACGTTTTGCAATCCAATTTTGGGTAGGCATTCTTGTCATACAAAGATAACATAAATATAGCAAATTTATCAACAAGAGAATCATTTAACAGAAACAACAGTATCGACCTTAATTAAGGAACTAAAATAACCGTTAACATACTTGTGAGGCAAAGAGTTGATTTATGTTGATGGGTTTCCAAAAACAATCTTATTCAATCATCACAATTCACATAACAAATTGATAAAGTAAAATAAACAAAAATAGAGGATCACTTCATTCATTAACAAAACTTTAGTTTTCTTTATGTCTCCTTATAAATATTCTTTGAAGTTTGATAGAAGTATTTTTACCCTGAAAAGTCGTTTTTGAAAATACATTAATGTAGCAGGAATAACAGCTAGGAAAACAAGTTAGCTTAGAAAATTTTAGAATATTTTTTTCATTTTCTATTAAATTTCTTATCACTGCCTCAAAGATAGAAATAGGAGATTCCTTAGGAAATATCTAGGAGCATAGGAGGTGTAGGAAAACTCGATCGCACCATTCACCAAAATGGATCCTGATCTCTACCTTTCATTAACTAACACAACTCCTTCCTTTGATGCTTGAGTATGGATTCGCAGACGTATAGACGGTTTCCATAGTTTGTGATACTAACTTATCTCTGGTTCTGACTATTTCAAAACTATTTTTGGAGTATGCAGGAGCATGAGGTTGCTAGTTGAACCTATAGAGTATCATACTAACATTCCTTCCTTTTTCCCCATTGACTACTAGGACGTGGCCGGCGCCGTTATTAATCATTTATAGAATAGGAGAGCATGAGTTTTGTACATTGAGAATGTACTGCTAATCCCAAGCACCATTCTTTTGGACTTTGTGCAAAATTGATGGCCTCGATTAATCACGGAGTAGCAACCATTGGCGAGGTAGAACTTGTTCTGCTTAGCCACGCCAGCGATCATGGAATTTGAAATGCGTAAGTTGAGTAAAGAACTAGATAAATATGTTATCAGAAGTTTCATATTTTTTTTGTATATTTTTGATGAATGATCATATCTACACAGCATTTCAAGTTCAATGATTCAAGGTGGATATGAGTAGTCAACCAAGCTAAGCTAAGCTAATAATGTATTCATATATGCAAGTTTCCGAAAACGGACGCAAAAGGAACGCATCCTCACACCACCCCAAATTCCGTAAGAACTGTGTTCAATCAATCCTAATTCTCTTTAATTTAATTTTAAACAATCAGGACAATCGGTCACCGAGTTCAAAGCAGTAGGTAGCTCTATGCTCACAAACCGGGTAGCTAACGAACATCTGTCCCATAAAGTGATACGTAATAGCATGATTTATGCTCCGGTGTGTTCCTATTTTCATTATGCATTATTTGCTTAGCTCTCCCTTTTTCGTGCCGCTCTCTTCTTTCCTTGCTCCTGTTTATGTTTCCACCTCGATCAACCGGATCATCAGGCTTCACCCCAAGTCTAGTCAGCCTCATTCATAGAAAATCACATTTTGGCACATTTTCTATCCCCTTTCGCCTCGGTCTTCGGCTCTTCCGAATCCGAACACGTGCTTCCCCCTCCGTCAAGCTTCGTTGTTATAATCCTGAAGCCAGCCAGCTAGCGTAGTGTTGTGCCACGTACATAATTCGGACCACCGATTCTCCCTCGTCGATCAGCACGTTCTACGTCGTCCTATTCGACGACGTCAACAATGCGAAGCAAATTCAAAACCTGATTCCATCACACTCTCGTTTCGTTGCGTCTCTTCGTCTACATATCCGAGGTCTGGGAGGTCCAGCCGACGATTCGTAACAGCATCGGATTGGGATTCGCTACCCTTCGATTCGGTTTGGCCGGACGGAAGCGCCTAAACCTACATCCTACAACAATGAATGATGACAGACGACACCCGGCTGAGGCAAACCAGCAAGGACCGGAATTTGTTCTTTTAATGTTTTATTTGTTTTCTCGTTTTGTTCGGAATCGGGTATCTAATGGATGAGAGCTGTTCGGGTTCTACGTGGTAATATGCTGATTTTCAGACTGAGTTTGAATCTGGAATGCGTGCAATCATGTGAATGGCTACATGGGGTTGGATTCGTCAGTTGTAGTTAAGGTTTCAATAATTTATGAATAAGCCAATAATAGCCAGACGATTGGTAATATTCCTTACTTCTATGTAAGGGAATT
Organism: Uranotaenia lowii; assembly: GCF_029784155.1. NCBI lineage: Eukaryota > Metazoa > Arthropoda > Insecta > Diptera > Culicidae > Uranotaenia > Uranotaenia lowii. The sequence goes on along the minus strand of NC_073692.1, from coordinate 47,602,082 downwards.
TTTAAAGGATTTTTTTTTCAAAATTCAGAAACAGAGGAGTAACACCAGAACTCTTTTATTGAAAAAATCTTTGCAAACTGCACATGACTTCGAAGCGAAATCAAAAAGCTAAAGTGAATGCAAGTTTTTTTTTGCATTTTTTTCCACAAAAAGGGTAAATTCGTATTGCTTATAAACATTCCTTTCCTTATAACTTCCTGATCATTTCCTTCCCTTAAATCAAAATTATTCCGCTATAGCGCAGTGGTGACCTCGGTCCTAAAGTACAAAATTAATCTTTAATCCCATTCTGTCTTTTTCAAATCTTTGTATTGAACACTGGGACGTAGCTGGCACCGTTATTGATTTCTAAATAGGACCTATTCCAGCGTGACGTCACAACGTTTGCAAAACAATTTTTTTGGTATATTGTATGTAAGTTTTACAGGTCATATCGCACATTGTTAAAAGTTGTACATTATAAGGTCAAAATTTAATCCTCTACAATTTGAAACGAAAAGTATTTATATACAATAAATAGTTATCAAAATATAAGCAAAAGGAATCGTGACGTCACAACGCGCCTCTTTTCCCACTTTTCAATTTTTTTTACAACGCCGCAATTTTCTGCTCTTCTATTTGATCAAATTTTATGAAAATTTCAGGAAAGTATCGATTCATTACAACCAACAAATCGCTGTTTTTGTTTTTTTTCAAATTTTTATTTCAATTTATTTTAGAGCTATTCAGTTTCGTGACGTCACAACACACGATTTTTTTAAAGCAGGGTTTTGCAAAGCGTTGTGACGTCACGAAATTTTATGGTTAGCTACATGAAAAAAATCAAAGTATAATCTCAAAATGAATGCTTGATTTACTTAAAATGCTTAAAAAAAATAATAAATAATGTCATTTGGTGATGCAATCGATAAATTTATTCCCAAAAATTAAAAGGAATTGAATCTCAAAGGCCCATATAATCAGATAAGGTTTGCAACACTGCTCACATCAATTTGATTCGAAGTTTTTTTGTGCGATCATTTGAATATTATTTAGGACAAAACTAAAACTAGGAAATATTTATTCGTAAAAGCGTTGAAATGTGTTTCTGAATCTTTTTAATCTTTAATTTCGAAGGAAAGGAAAAATAAATGATAATTTCAAAGCCTTCGATCTTTTCAAAGATAATTAATTGACACTAGAGTACCTAAATCAGCCATCTAATAAAAATCATATAAATAGCAAGCTTAAATAGATCCTAGGCCTAACACAAAGTCAAGTGCCAAATTTGGGGATTGGCCCACGGAAATAGAGGGCACAATGAGCTTAAAATTTGTATGGAATTATGAGAAATTGGGTTTGGAAGGACATTTAAACCAAGTTATGCACCAATTTCGAAAGTCCCATAAGCTGATTTGTTTTAATTATAGTCATTCACAAAACTTTCATTATGACAAATACTTTATCTCAAGATCCCATTTCGACAATGGTTTAGTTAAAAAGGTTTTTGAGTTTCAAAAATTAACTTCTGATGGGTCAAATACAAAAAATACCTGAATGATCGTTAATCGACGCTAATTTCGAACGTTATAGCTGTTTTATTATCATTCTAATCGAAACGCGTTCTTCAGATGAAATATTGTCATAATCAAAGCTTTAAAATACTCAAATTAAAAGAAAAATTGGTTGATAAAGACCTAAATTATTGACGAAAAACGGTTTTTTTTATCATGCCGAACAAAATCTACATAATTCCAAACAAACTTCAGGTGCGTTGCGCAACCCCTTCCCTAAGAATAATGTGACCCAAATTTTGCATGAGACCTTGTGCTATTACATATTTGAATTTATTTAATTTTGTAATTCAGATCAAAATCTCTTTTGTGAGATTTTATGTGAACACGGGGTTCGATTTGGATTTTCTAGTGACATTCTTCGAGGTGGAAATTTCAAAAAGGGCAGTTTTCTAATAAAATAGCTTAATTAATTTTATTAATTAATTTTCTATGAAAATCTTATGAATTTTTTAATGAAAAAAGTTAATCTGTTAAATTTACCATGTTCAAAGATATTTTGAATCTCATTACATTTATTTCATGGAACTTATTTTGTTAGAACAAAATGCCAAAAAGAAATAGAAGTTACTAGCGGTGTTTTCCATTCTAACATAGATATATAAAGAACTTGATCTATTGCAAGATTTTTATTCAAATCACAGATAACTACCTGCTTTATGATTCACAAATATTCTTTTACAAAATCGATGAGGATTTCATTAGTTTGATAGTTTGTTTATTCTTGCATCAAGCGTTTTTAAGCGCTGTTTTATATGTTTTATTAGAAATGTTCAAAAACTACTAAGTTAATGCAAAAAAAATAGTTTCTTTAAAAACTTGATAATAGAATTCGTTTATTGAAGCACATTGTTGTGTTGCACTTGAACTGAAGAAATACTATCATAGTGTTGAAATAAAAAGTCTTGAACGTTTTCGAAAAAAAAGTAAATAAATTTTCGTGACGTCACAACGCATTCTTTACCCGGGTGCAACTCACAACCTGCTAAACCGATTTTCAATCTAAAAATTGTATTAAATTCCACTCAAAAAGTTTGAAGAGACCTCCAATTTTCGACAATGTGTGAAATTTCAGTAAATCATAAATTTAAAAACAGTTGAATTTTCGTGACGTCACAACGCTTAAAAATAGGTACCTTTATCAAGGATTCTAGAGCGTAAACTTGCAGTAACTGTTATTAATCTTATATCATGCTTAAAAGATGGTTTTTCTACCATCATTTTGCAGTAATTTTTTTTGGCATAGCTAGATTTTTGACAAAGTTATGTTATAAATAAAGAATATTTGCAAAAATCAATTTAATTTCATACTAAAATTTTTAAATTTCAACGTTAACATACTCAATTCTAAAAAAAGGTAGCTGAAAATCTTTTAATTGAAAATGACACTTAAGAAATAACCTTTCTAACGCTATGTAATTTATTTTTGGATAATGAAAAATTAAAATAGGTTCTCCAGTTGAGGGGTGCTTGGAATGGGTCATAGAAAGTTTTAGTCCTGTACATTGGCTTGCAAACGATAGAAAATGTGCAACTCGAGACCCCATACACCTAAGCTTCGGGTAGTGATCATTTCACCTCTTGTCTCACAGCTCTGACTCGGTTTGTGCGTTCCGGATGTTTATACCACCTATCAGAGTTGCGTAAACACTCACGAGCTTGGAACAGCTTCACCTCGGAAGTATTGGGGACGACAAAGACGAATTCTACGCGCAGCAGAAGCGTGAATACGACCGCTGTACAAAACATGATATCAAGACCGTCATCGGAGATTTCAACGCACAGGACGGCCAGGAGGAGGAATTCATACCGACAATGGAAGGTTCAGCGCGTCAAAACAGACCAATGAAAACGGCTCGAGACTCATAGATCTGGAGATCACCGTACCAAACGCAATCATAGATCGAACCCGTTTTAAAAGACAGCCGGCATTTTTCGAACATCATCGACTTCATCGGCGTCAACATCGAGTCAGACCACTATTTGGTGATGGTGAAGATGCGCTCAAAACTCTCCGTAGTGAACAACATACGAAACCAACGACGCGTCAAATCATTTGGCAAGGAACCCACGAGAACCCACCGACATTTTTTACATGCACTTAGATCATAATCACAACTGTCACTCCTCGAAAAATGAGGTGTGCAAAACTGCTCGCAAGCAAGTTATTGCAATTTGAAAAATGTATAATTTTAACCTATTTTTTGCGATTATGACAGAAAAATCGACAAATCCAATAAGTTTTCCTCTAGAATATCTTGTTTGAGTCTATTCCAATCGAATATTGTGGAACTTTGAGGTATTGTATAGCTAAAAACAAAAATAGATGAAAAAAACCATAATTTTGCAAGGTTTTCTTAAATTATTATTTTTGCAAGGTAGGTACACAACATAGAGCTTAACTATGTTCTACAAAGTTGATGTGAAAGGTATAATGAACAACTTTGTAGAAGAAACCATGCCTGTATCTTGCTTCTGTAAAAAGTTAGATTTTGGCGCCACCTTGCGGAGAAACATAGAACTAATTCAAATCCATCAATGGATAGCGCAAATATAGTCGAGTAACTTTGTCGAAGACACCGATGAGCTACAAAGAACCCTCTGGCCTGCAGTCAATTTTGACCGCAAAAGTGTGGTTCCTGGCCCACTGTGCGACGCCAGCCTCGGTTAAATATCGAACGATTGAAGCGACCTGAGGCCGCAGCAGACTACGCGCAATCGTTCGAAGCAGCGCTGAAGGCAGAGGGCGATCTTGATGAAGCCCCTCTCGAGGACTGTTGGGACATCACTAAGACAGCCATCAACAATGCTGCGAGAACGTCATCGGGCATGGAGAACGAACACGATGGAACGACTGGTTCGACGAGGAATGAAGGAGGGTGATGGAAAATCACCGACAGCGGAAGAGGCAGCGAGTCCGGACCGAGACGGTGGGGGAAGCTGCCTCTCCCAACGATGAGTAAAGTTGAGGAAGCCATTCGCCAGCTGAATAGCAACAAGTCGGCTGGGAAGGATGGCATCGCAGCTGAACTAATCAAAATGGGCCTGGACAAGTTGGCCGATTGCCTACGACGGTTGATGACCCGGATCTGGGACACAGGACAGCTACCGGAGGAGTGGAAGGAGGGGGTAATATGCCCCATCTACAAGAAGGGCGACAAATTGGACTGTGAGAACTACCGAGCGATCACTGTCCTTAATGCCGCCTACAAAGTGTTGTCCCGAATCCTACTCCGCCGCCTAACGCCACAAGCAAACAGATTCGTGGGAAGTCATCAGGCCGGCTTCTTGAGGGACGGTCTACGACGGACCAGATATTCACTCCAAAAATGCCGGGAACACCAAGTCCCTACGCACCATCTATTCATCGACTTCAAAGCCGCATACGACACGATCGACCGTAACGAGCTATGGAAAATCATGGACGAGAACGGCTTTTCCGGGAAGCTGACCAGACTGATCAAGGCGACGATGGATGGAACGCAGTGCTGTGTGCGGATTTCGGGTGAATTGTCGAGTTCATTCGAATCGCGCAGGGGGCTTCGACAAGGTGATGGTCTATCCTGCATGATGTTCAACGTGGCGCTAGAAGGTGTTATTCGACGAGCGGTGGGCGAAATGCGGGGCACGATTTTCAACAGATCCAGTAAATTTATCTGCTTTGCCGATGACATTGACATAGTCGGCAGATCATCTGCGGCGGTGGAGGAGATCTACCGCAAACTGAAACGCGAAGCAGGAAGGATTGGGTTGATGATTAATACGTCAAAGACGAAGAACATGCTGGCCTGCGGATCCGAGGCCGACCGAACCCGCTTGTCCAGTAATAACAAGGTCACGATCGACGGCGACGAGCTGGAGATAGTCGAAGACTTTGTCTATCTCGGCTCACTGGTGACCGCAGACAATGACACCAGCCGTGAGATCCGGAGGCGAATTATCAGCGGAAGTCGTGCCTACTATGGACTCCACAAGCAACTGCGGTCGAGAAGACTTAGCCCTCGCACGAAGTGTAACCTGTATATGACGCTTATTAGACCGGTTGTTCTCTACGGGCACGAGACATGGATATTGCTCGAGGAGGACCTGCGTACACTCGGGGTATTCGAGCGACGAGTGTTAAGAACCATCTTTGGCGGCGCACAGGAGAACGGAGTGTGGAGGCGAAGGATGTACCACGAGCTCGCGCTACTCTACGGCGAACCCAGTATCCAGAAGGTGGTGAAAGCTGGCCGGATACGCTGGGCGGGACATGTTGCGCGAATGCCGGACGACTGTCCTGCAAAACAGGTGTTCGCTACGAATCCGGTAGGAACAAGACGAGCGGGGGTGCAACGAGCGAGGTGGTTAGACCAAGTGGAGCGTGATCTGGCGAACGTGGGGTGCCCGAGGAATTGGAGAACGGTTGCCATGGACCGAGTGAATTTTAGGAATTATGTTCGTCAAGTTATGTCGTGAGACGGAATACTATGTAAATAAAATAATAACGAGGCTACCGAAATGGGTTTTAACTTTTGGCAACAATTGCGTTGTTATGCAACGATCGAGTCGAAATTTATACACGGGAGTTCGGACGGTCAATTGATTTCTGATTTCAATATTTGTATAAAGCAAAAAAAGGGGGTAATTAATACTACTGTTAAATTTGTTTTTGCAATCACTGTTAAATTTTTTACAATAATTAGGTAAGTTTGTGTCGCATAGGGACGGAAATTCATGTACGGGGTTTTTTTTTTGAAAGGTCAATTGATTCCTGATTTCAAATTTAGTAGCAGACGCAGAAAAAGTGATCGTTCAACAATTTTACAATTAGATATTGCGTAACAATTAATTCGGAAGTGCATCTGGAAAATGCTTGGCAATTGACATTCATACAAACTGTTCATGACATATTCCAAGTTGAAAGCGAAACGGAGTTCGTATGGGATCAGCTAGTAATTCAATATAATAAAGGTTCTCCAATAAAAGATAATTCGTACTTTGACCGTAAGTATTCAAGAAGACAAAACGGACCAAAAAGTGAAAAAATGTTCTAAATTCTGTTTGGGATTGAATGATTGATTTAATGCGTGAGGAAAAAAGATCAGATCCGCAGCTCCAATCATCAGTTCTAATGTGGAGGAAAATGGCTGAGATGCGATTCGAAAAGTGTTTAAATATTGATGGAAAAGCTGTTTAAATGTGGTAGGAAAATTGCTTCAATGCGGAATTGCTATGCGAAACTGTTTAAAAGTTCATCATTTGCTTAAATGCGGAAAGAAAATGGCTTAACTGCGGGAACACAATTATTTGGGTATAAAGCAAAATCGCTTCATGCGGGCTTTTGACCGTTGAGAAAAATTAAATGATCACCCAGTGAAAACTGAGAAGAAAATGATGTCTGCTCACAATGTGTGATAGTATTGGTGTAGAAAGTGACGGACCATACATTTAGCACTGGGCGAAATCAGAATGAAAAGTGACAGCGGAAAGATTCTTAAAGAAAGTTGGAAAGAAACATTATTTTAAGATGATTTCAAGAGTGAGTGTCGTTTTACCGGATTTGATACGAAATGCAAACAGAAAGTTATGTTTTAAGCTGTTTCCTTAAAGGTGTGTTTTCGTTTTGTTTTCAGAAATGATTATTTCACTGGGAATGCATATGCAGCCGTTTGACTATGCCTCGCACACTGACGACGCGGGCATCGAATGGCAGAAATGGATACGATCGTTCGAAACAATGATCCGGGCAAGTCGAATCGAGGATGAAGATTGGAAAAAGGATTTATTACTGCACTACGCAGGACCTAATGTTCAGCAGCTTTTCGATACACTACCTGAGGTGCCAGGAACTGGAATGCGGGGTCCGTTGTTGAATATTGAACACTACACACCAAACATGACCAGCTATGAAGAGGCTAAAATTAAATTGAACGCGTTCTTCCTTCCAAAAGAAAATTCTACGTACGAACGGCATTTACTACGACAGATGAAGCAGCGAACTGGCGAAAGCATCGACTTTTTCACCATCAGACTGCGAGTTCAGGCTGAACGTTGCGGTTTCGATGACAAGAGGGAAGAAAATATAAAGGACCAGATTATACAGAACTGTCAGTCTGCCGTGCTACGACATGACCTCCTTAAGCGAGGAGATCCAAGTCTCGAGGAGATATTAAGTGTTGCTAAAATATTTGAAACGGTAGCACAGCAGGAAAAGTCGTTTGTCGGTGTAGCTGACCCGAAACCGAATGGCTCCGAAGTAAACAGGATCGAGGTGAAATCGTACGAAAAAAGAACGAAATTCAGTGCCCTGAGGCAACCTGAGTGTCATCGTTGTGGTTATTTTGCCAAAGATGACCAATGCCCAGCAAAAGGACAGCAGTGTAAAAAGTGCGGCGGAAAAGATCATTTTTGGCAGAAGTGTCATAGCAAACAACCGATATTTGGGAAGAAAAAGTGGGATGGTAACCCGAAATTCAAGCGTCTTTATGCTACTTTTTCTTCAAATCGTAAAAATGATGAATCAAATGTCGTTAAGCACATCGCTGATAAGCAGGAGGAGTACATTTTCCATTTGACAACGTCCGAAGGTAACGGAGAAATAAACTGCGAAATAGGTGGAGTGAAAATTTCTGCCGTTATCGATTCCGGATCTAAGTATAACCTGATGAGTCAAAAGAACTGGGAGCAACTGAAGGAGCAGAAGGTGATCGTATCGAAACAACAGCGAGAAGCATCGGTGACCTTTAAAGCTTACGGAGGACAATCTTTGGAGTTGGTTGGTGTCTTTACGGCTTCTCTTAAAATAGGAAATGCAACTAAGTCGGTTGATTTTTACGTTGTAAAAGGAGACGGAAAAGTGTTGATTGGCCGAGACACAGCTACGGCGATGGACGTTTTGAAGATTGGGATTCCTTTTAATGAAGTGGAAGCTGATGTTAAATGCGAGAAACTTGGAACAATAAATGACATCTTTGTGGATATACCGATAAAACCTGACGCAGTTCCTGTAGTGCAACCATATCGGCGCATACCGGTTGCTTTAGAAAAGATGGTCGATAAGAAGCTGAACGAGTTTCTCGAGCAGGGTGTCATCTAGGCGTAGCTCCGAAAGCTGGCGGCGATGACGTCCGCATATGTGTCGTTATGCGACACGCTGATGAGGCTGTGTAAAAGGAAAATTACCCACTCCCAACTTTCGAAAATTTTCCACCGCATTTGACAGAAGCGAAGGTTTTCTCCCGTCCGGACGTGAAAAAAGCTTTTCATCAAGTAGGTTAGGCTCAATGAGGTACACGTTTACTAAGGTGGCGCAAAGGAACGCACACAATTGCACGTCGGAGAGAAAAAAGAAAAATATACATAAACAAGCCCTGCGTCGCGACGTGTTGTTGTAAAGGAGCTTCATTTATCCTAGGCAAAATGCGTCGCGAGAAGGGTCGGTAGTGACGTAATTTCTGTAATGGTAACTATGTTTACGAAGAAAAAACTTGACTTCTATTTTTGTAACGTTTCTTTCTCATCACCTCTCTTTCCACCACATTGGGTTAGGGCAGGTACTATCGGCTTCTGAGAAATTTTGGGGACAAAACACTAGCGCCAAAATAATATTGACGAATAAGGCTTTAACCATTAATTCGAAAATTTTAACAGCATGCTTTGGAGTTTTTGTTTACACCACATCGATGAAAGCTTCATGATTCATTTTTTCGTGTGGGAGTGATTCGATGAAATCTGTCAGCAACGTTCCGGACTTCAGCGCTTCTGGGGAAAAGAATTGTCTGGACTTCCTGATGTTCGATCTCAATAGATAGTTCAACTGGAGTGTGAAGCAGCTATTCTTGTATCTGACGGCCGAATACCAGACGGAACAGAACGAGGTCAATCAGGTCCTGTGGGACAAAATCATCCTGCGAGGCAAAAACGCTTTGCAGGACTTCAAGAACATGATCACCGAAAACTACTTCTGGGACGATGGCAATGGTTTGAAGTGAGTTTCGAACTTTTAAAAGATTTATGGTTTTCAATCTGAAAATTTGATTTTGTTTTTCAGGGGCCAACAGAACGAGACGACGACCCTTTCCGGGAACATCATTCTAAATGCAGGACTGCTTCCGAATGTTCATGCCGTCGCTGCTCTAAATAACCTCAAAAATGATAACAAAAGAGCTACAAGAACTTATCGGTGATTATAAAAAAGCTCAAAGAAAAACGAATCGATACTAAAATAAGCTACCAAAGGATTTGTTTTCCGCCGAACTGCAGCTTTCCCATTTATTCCATTCTAATAAATTTGATTTTTGTTTGCAAATTTGAGCTGCCTAGCTCAACATGATCAATCATCAATGAAAATCCATCTGCAGGAACATCTGCTTTAAATGATCCCTGGAACCGTATGCACTACTTCCTTAGTTCTTCAATTATGTATGTTCAGTTGAAACGAGAAAATTTTCGAAATAAAACGAAATTTGAAATTATTTGATTTTAATTTTCTCCAGAATCTGCCCTATTGACAAACTCAGTGTTCACCGATGCCTTGCTTGAACGGACAGCCGAAAGAAATCTATTCCATCCAACGAACCGGGCAAAAAGAGAAAAAACCTGAGCCAAAGTTTCTTTTCACAAAACTCTTGTTTGGGTAAAGTAACGTTTATTTTTTTTAAATGTTTAGGTACGTAGTTTTGTTGGTCGCATGAAAAACTTGCTCGTTTTTCAACTTGCATGCAAGTTTCAAGCTTGAAGACTTTTTCGCTGAGTGGCAGCACCGTAAACAAACGTATCGATGTCCCAGGCTACTTACTCGAAAATCTATGCAGCCGGGTATCTTGATAGAATATAATATCTTTGGTTAGGGTTAGGCTTTGTGTTCGATACGCCCTGAACTGAGATATTTGAAGAGTTGAGAAAAAATCATTTATGATCAAGTTGATTCTTTGATGACAATAAATATGAGCTGGTTATCAGAAGTTTTCATGGTGTTTGTCTTTAAGGTTGAAATATCGGGAAGGTCGTGTGATATAACCACATTTATCATACGGAAGGGCTGGTATAGATATACCTGTCAAATGTTTGGAATAAACTGTATGCCTGAGCTATTTCAAAAGACAATGGGACAAGTCGTAAGTGATTACGGAAGGTGCTTGGTTTTTATCGACCATATAATCGTTTATTGTTCCGACCAGGAAGAACACGATATAAGGTTAAAAAAGGTTCTGCAAAGACTATGTGAGTGGAATGTAGTTCTGAATGAAACCAAATGCATTTATGGTGTTTCTGAAATTAGAATCTTAACATAAGAACTTAAGAACGCATTACAGACTACATGCTGGAGTTTTTTTCCGGCCCTAAGTCAAAGCCGTGCGCAAGGATGATCCGGCTACAGTCGTATAAAGCAACAGTTATTTATCGACCAGGAAAATCCAATATTGCGGGCTCATGATCTAGATTGGCTATAATAGATACCACAAATGGGAAAACTTTGACGATTACCCAGATCAATATGTAGCCTGGGTAGTTTCAAACGCTCTACCAGTAGCTTTGAAAATTTCGGAAATCGAACAAGTTTCAGAAGCACTATCAAGTCTGTTCGTATAGGAATGGAACACGGTGACTGGACTGATGATGCCACACCGTTTAAGCTTTTTTCAAGGAGTTGAGCTTTGTGGACAAGATATTGCTTCGAGGTACTAGAATAGTGATGCCAGATATTTTGCGAACATGTACCCTTGACTTAGCCCATGAAGGCCACCTCGGAATGACAATAATGAAGCAGAGAATGAGAGCAAAAGTATGGTGGTCAAAATGGATATGCATGTAGAGCGTTACGTGAAAAGCTGTCGGGATGTACATATGTTAGTTGTGGCTCCACCAAGACCAGAACCGATGAAAAGATGGGAACTTCCCGCTGGCCCTTGGTAACATGTGGCCATTGATGTCCTTGGTCCGCTACCGTCTGGACATTAATTGTTTGTAGTAGTCGACCATTTCAGCCGTTACATAGAAGTAGATGTGATGACGAAGACTGATACCACTGAAACTGTCATGCGACTGAATGTTATCTTTTCCCGTTTTGGCCTCCCTTTCTCCATTACTGCTGACAATAATGGTCCACAATTTTGCAGCGATGAATTTCGCAGTTTTTGTGACACATACAACATCAAATTCATGAGCACGACCCCCTACTGGCCCCTGCAAAATGGTGAGATCGAGTGCCAAAACAGATCTCTTTTGAAGAGACTTATGATCAGCCAAGCAACAAATGCAGATTGGGTTGATGAATTGCATAAGTATTTGCTAATGTATCGCTCGTCTCCGCACTCAACCACAAAAAGAATTCCGTCGGAAATGCTTCTTGGCTATAGCATACGTGACCGGCTTCCCTCGATTTTCCAGACAAAATACCAGGACGCAGACTAAGAAACTGTAGATCGAGACAAGACTGTCAAGGAAATAGGAAAGCAATTTGCGGACAAACGACGCAATGCTAAACCAAGTCCCATTTTCGAAGACGACACAGTTTTGATCAAGAAAATCTCGATAAACTGGCTTCAAACTTGGATCAAAAAACTTACAAGGTCCTCAAAAGGAAATGCGGAGACGTTATAGGGTCAGCGGAAGAATCAGGTATCGCAGACATATTTCTCATTTACGCAACGCAGCTTCAACTTCCAGCCATATTCCAAAGCAGGATTCACCAACGCCCAGGACTCCAAGTGATTCAACAGGCAACGAGGACTACGGACATTCGTGTAATACGAGCGGGAAAAAATCAGCCGTGTCAAAGCGAGGCATCCGGAATACCTAGCGGAATACTACAGCTACAAAAGATGATTAATTGATTAAACGCCCTTTTGTGATGTTCGTTCACGTTTCATATTAATGAAATAGCGGACATGTCTCAAAATGGCTGTTTGAGGAACATTATGGAACATCAAGTCCACAGAAGACGCTCTATTTCTAACTTTTATTCTAAGTGGATGTGATTGACATGTCACAAAAAAGGCTATTTGAGGAACATTTCGTAACTTTCATGCTCGAGAAAATTCGGTACCAAATCCATTTGGAACCTTTGTTCAGTGAAATTCAAACTTCGGAGGCACGCGTTTAAGTTGATATGGGACTTCTAGTTGCTTGGGTTACAAGAAAAATACAGTAATATTAATTTTAAAATTATTTTGCGTGTATTGCGTGTACCACTTAGCTCAACACTTCAAAAAGATTTTAATTGAAAGAAATAAGTTATAATGCTTCAAACAAACAAAATGTATTCATAAAAATCTCTAGCAATACTGTCAGTTCAAATTTTCCCATAGTTAGGGTAAAAATGTATGTATGGGAAATTTTTTATGATCGTATTTTGAAAACTGACCATACACATTCTGTAGTTTCCCCCAAAAACATACCTAAGCAAAATTTTAGCTCTATCGGACTTGATTTAGGGGTAGTTAAAAGCGCTAAAAGTTTTGACCCTCAAAAAACCACCAAAGAAGAGACCATTGGAAATAGAAAACATCAAAATTTTTGAATTTGATGCCAAATGTCTTAGAAATGCATAAAACGTCGAGATCTGGTGTTTTCGCCAAAAATCGACTTTCTGGGAATTTTTGTTTTCGAGATTACACCAGATTTCGATGATTTATGCATTTTCAAGACATATGGCGTCAACTTCAAAATTTCGATTTTTACGATTTGAAATCTTTTGGTGATTTTTGAGGGTTAAGATTCGAAATTTTGAGCGCTTTGAGGCCCCCCTCCTCAGTCCTCAAGTTGGATTGAGTTGAAATTTTGCCCAAGTCAATTTTCTGGGCCAATTTATAAAATGTTACCCATTTGACTGTCAGCTCTTTTCTAGCTTTTTCTTCTGATATCTTTTCACATGCATACAGAAGTGTTCACGTGATCAACTTAATACCGAAATCCCCACGAGCATCAAAATTTGCCATGAGCAGTAGACTGAGTCGATTTGGGAACATTTTCGAATTTCTCAAACCCTGGGGTCTCAAAACCTTCGTTTTGGTCCAAAACTCATCCATGATTTTTTGCAGATTTTTCAAGTAATGTTTACATGAGTAAATTTGGACTTTTATAAATTTTTCAAAGGAAATTTTCCGCTGAACAACTTTGTCGAAGACCGTAAATTCGTATCTTATTAGACAAAAAAGTTATCAGCTGTTATACAGGGGTATGTCTTTTGGCGTTGATAAACAATAAATTCAATTGACACCACTGCTTGTGCCCCGCGAAGTATTGCATGAAAAGTAGTCATGCTGTTACGGCCACGATTCCCTCTGGCTGCTCAAGGAGGGTTCGAGATACGAAACTTCGTGTCAAACTCTACGATCGTTCTAAATGAAATCGGCGAAGTTAATGCTCCTCTTTCGAAGGATTTCGGTCTGCTGACGTCAGAAAAGGCTCTGTCGGTGTTGGGTATTCGGTGGTTACCTAAACTTGACATTTTTACTTTTACGTTAAATCTCCCGCAACTGGACACTAGACTACTAAATGGTATGAACAGCTTTAAAGCTAGAAAATTTATTAATTTTAGATAGGTTTTATCAATGGCTTTCAATTCACTTACAATTTAGTGCCTTAGTTTCCAATAATATAGTATAATCAAATAATCCTTCAGAAGTTAGAAGAAATGTACCTGGAGAAAAAGCATAAAATTTTAAGTGCGCAAATCGACGAAGCAGGCAGCCGAAGAAGCGGTATAAGCAGTTTTCCACCCACACGAACCAAAGAATGGGTAGAAAGTCTGCCATCCATTAGCGGTGACGAAAACCAAGAACCGGTGCTCAAAAAAAATCCACCGATGAACTCAACGAGCCTTAACAAACCACCTGGAAGAAAACCAGAGTTCGACATTTCGGAACTTCATCCGGTTAGTAGTGGCCAAGAGGTTGCTACTCCGATGCCTCATCAGCAAGATCGAGAAGACCAAACTCCGCCAAGGAGACGAACACATACTGAAGCCCAGCTCGTGGCTCGTCAATACCTACCGAAGGACTTACCTCCCTTCACGGGTAGCCCAGAAGAATGGCCCGTGTTTTATAGTAGCTACGAGATCGGAAATAAGGAATGTGGATTTTCCAATGTGGAAAATCTCCTTCGGTTACAACGCAGCTTAAGTGGTGATGCTTTAGAAGCAGTACGAAGCAGTCTTCTAGTACCGGACATGGTTCCACATTTGATGGAAACTCTGCGCATGCTTTACGGCAGACCGGAAACGCTGATCAGCTCTCTTCTGGTCAAAATACGGAACACTCCAGCCCCAAGGGAGGGTAAGTTGGAAACGGTAATTTCCTACGGGTTGGCGATTCAAAATTATTGCAGTCACCTAGTGGCAGCAGGACTTGAAGCACATCTGTCGAATCAAACATTGCTTCAAGAGTTTGTCGAGAAGCTTCCATCAGACATCAAGTATAAGTGGGCAGAATATATTGAAGCAGCTCCGGTAGTCGACCTGGGGTTGTTTGGAAAGTTCATTTCCGGAGTAATTCGCAAAGCAAGTGCAGTCACCGTCTACACAGCACCAGGAACTAACTATAAGTCTTCGAAAGCAGAAGAAAATAGGTCGCGAGGAGCTGGAGCAAAACCAAAGAATTGTGCTCATCATAGCGACTACCGGTCAGGAGAAGGACCAAGTGAAGTTACAATGACACAGCGCAGCGGAAGGGTTTGCTCGGTCTGCAATGAAGGAAATCACTGGGCAGATAAGTGCGATAAGTTTAACAATATTTCGGTTGACGAACGCTTGAAGATGGTTCGCATCTATGGCTTGTGTAGAAGCTGTTTAAAGGCTCATTCTCCGTGGCCATGCCGCCGTCCAAAGGAATGCACATACGAAGGATGCCGCATACGTCATCACCCTTTACTCCACTTTCCCTCGCCTCAAAGTCCACAAAGTCAACCATCTCTCCCGCCTCCAAGTCCACAAAACCACCACAGGGTTAACTGTTCTGTTATCTATCGCATTCTTCCAGTTACCATATACAATCAATCTAAATCAGTTGATACCTTTGCTCTGTTCGACGAAGCTTCGGAAGTGACGATGATAGAGACAAGTCTGGCGCAGAAACTGGAGTTGAAAGGCTTTCCAGACCCTTTACATCTGAAGTGGACTGGAAATGTAACCCGTGTTGAAGACAATTCCCAGACAGTTCAAGTGGGAATATCGGAGAAGGGGAAAGGCATGAAGTACGTCCTGAAGAATGCACGAACCGTCGATGCCTTGGAGCTTCCCGTCCAATCGATTGATACAAAAAAACTGGTCGCAAACTACCAACATCTAAAGGGGTTGCCTATTCAAGATTATAGCTTTGCCCGACCACAGATCTTGATTGGGCTCGAAAATGTTCATTTAGCAACTCCACTCAAGGTGCGTGAAGGGTTTCAGGGCCACCCCATCGCAACGAAAACACGGCTAGGGTGGTGCTTATACGGAGGTGTTGTTGATTCTATCGAAAAGAGATCCCATCATGTACTACATAGTTGTTCTATCAAAGAAGACCGTTTTCTTCATGATTTGGTGAAAGATTACATCATGGTAGATAACTTGGGGGTAGTAGGAAATATACCAACACTAGAGTCCCGAGAGGATAAACAAGCCCGTGAAATTTTAGAATCTACAAGTCGACGTATCCCCGGAGGATTCGAAACCGGGTTGTTGTGGAAGAACGCGAATGCTGCCTTCCCTGATGGTTTTCCAATGGCGGTCAAGCGTCTTCAATGTTTTGAGAAAAGGATCTATAAAAATCCTGAACTTGTACGCAAAGTGAAGGCACAAATCGAAGATTACTTGGTGAAAGGCTACGCCCACAAAACAACGGCTTCAGAAATCGAGTCGGCAAACCCCAACAAAACTTGGTACTTGCCCCTAGGGTGTGTTTCAAATCCCAAAAAACCTGAAAAGCTAAGATTAATTTGGGATGCATCAGCCCAAGTAAAAGACGTCTCATTCAACTCGATGATACTTAAGGGACCGGACCTCCTAACACCACTACCGTCCGTTCTTTACAGGTTTCGAGCCAGAAGAATCGCTATATGTGGCGACGTGAAAGAGATGTTTCACCAAATCAAAATACGAAAAGAAGATAGATCAGCACAACGTTTCCTCTGGAGAGACAACCCCTCAGATCCACCTTGCATCTACACAATGGACGTGGCAACGTTTGGGTCAGCCTGCTCGCCATGCTCGGCTCAGTTTATTAAAAACCTCAACGCCGAAGAATTTAAACACCTGTTCCCAATGGCTACTGAAGCTATTATTCATGGAACCTACGTGGACGACTTCCTAGATAGCAGAAATACTGAAGAAGAAATCATCCGGCTGGTTTAAGAGGTTAAATATGTACATTCTCAAGGAGGGTTCGAGATACGAAACTTCGTGTCAAACTCTACGATCGTTCTAAATGAAATCGGCGAAGTTAATGCTCCTCTTTCGAAGGATTTCGGTCTGCTGACGTCAGAAAAGGCTCTGTCGGTGTTGGGTATTCGGTGGTTACCTAAACTTGACATTTTTACTTTTACGTTAAATCTCCCGCAACTGGACACTAGACTACTAAATGGTATGCTTCGCCCAACAAAACGCCAAGTGCTTAGTACAGTGATGAGTCTGTATGACCCACTCGGAATGCTCGCCGCCTTTGTGGTTCATGGGAAAATTATTATACAGACCCTATGGAAGACCGGGTGCAAGTGGGATGAACCAATCGATGATAGCACGTTTGCTAATTGGAAGCGCTGGACCAACTTATTTTCTCGTCTTGGTGAAGTTCGAATCTCTCGACCCTATTTCGGACAAGGTTCACCTGAAACTTGTCAGCCAATACAAATGCACACCTTCGTTGATGCCAGCGAAGAAGCGTATGCTTGTGTTATCTATTTTCGCTATTTCGATCGCGGTTTTCCGCGCTGTACTTTGGTAGGCGCTAAATCAAAGGTAGCTCCAGTAAAACCACTCTCGATTCCACGCCTCGAACTACTAGCTGCTGTTCTAGGAACACGAATGGCAAACTACATTCAAGAAAACCACCAAATATCGATCTCCCAGAGATTTTACTGGACCGATTCCTCAACTGTGCTTCACTGGATACATGCTGATGCTCGAAAATATCATTCCTACATCGCTTGTAGAATCGGAGAGATTCTCACATCCACGAACTTGAACGAATGGCGATGGGTCTCATCTCGTGATAACGTTGCGGATGAAGCCACAAAATGGGGGCATGGCCCCTGTTTCGAAGAAAGTAGTAGATGGTTCCACGCTCCTGAGTTTTTGTGGGAGCTCGAATCAACTTGGCCAAATCAGAAATGGCAAGCCGTAAATGTGCAAGAAGAACTACGATCTAGCTGCTTTCATCATCAGACGAGTAAGGAAATGTTAGTGGATTATACACGGTTCAGCAAATGGGAACGCATACATCGTACAATAGCCTATGTCTTCAGAATTTGTACGCGGAAAGAAGACGACCAAGTCAGCCCTCTTGAATATTTGAAACAAGAGCATCTTAAGAAAGCAGAGCTGGAGTTAATCCGAATCATTCAGCGGGAAACCTTCCAAGATGAGATAACTGTGTTGCAGAAGTGCCGAAATGGCAAGCGTGCGGGGGCGGTGCCGATCGCTAGTCCGCTGTATAAATTGTCGGCGTATATCGACGAAGAAGAAATTGTTAGAATGGACAGTCGTATCGGCGCTGCCCCCAACCTGCCGATCGAAGCTAAGTGTCCGATTATTCTAGCAAAAAACCATCGTCTAACTTTTCTTCTTGTAGATTTCTACCACCGTCGGTATCTGCACCGTAACCACGAGACCGTTTTCAACGAACTACGACAGCAGTTCTACGTGCCTGGATTGCGAAAACTGATTCGCACCGTTACAGCTCGATGCCAGTGGTGCAAGGTGTACCACAAAAATCCAACTCAACCGAAGATGGGACCTCTTCCAAGAGCGCGTCTCGTCGCGTTCCAGCGACCGTTTACTTTCGTGGGTCTAGATTACTTCGGCCCGCTCTTCGTTAAAGTAAAACGCTCCCATGCGAAACGATGGATCGCACTTTTTACGTGCCTTACCACCCGAGCTGTGCACATGGAGGTCGCTCATAGTTTATCAACAACATCCTGTAAAATGTGCATTCGAAGATTTATCGCGCGACGAGGGGCCCCTGCTGAGATATACTCGGATAATGGTACAAATTTTCGAGGAGCAGCGAATGAACTTCGAGAGCAATTGCAGAACATCAATCAACGATGTGCCGAATCTTTTACGAACACGAATACTAAATGGGTTTTCAACCCTCCAGCGGCTCCGCATACTGGCGGAGTCTGGGAACGTCTTGTGCGCTCGGTAAAGACGGCTCTAGAATGCTTTCATGATGCGCCTAAGGTCCCCGACGACGAAACTCTCGAAACTATCATACTAGAGGCCGAAAATATTGTCAACAGTCGACCTCTAACGTATATACCTCTCGATTCGACTAATCAAGAGGCTCTCACTCCGAACCACTTCCTGTTGGGCTCATCAACGGGTGCCAAGATGCCCTCACAAGAACCAGTCAGTCCACTTGAAGGTCTACGCAATAGCTGGAACCTCGCCAGAACCATTTCTGACAGCTTCTGGAAGCGGTGGTTGAAAGAGTACCTTCCGACGATTGCCAGACGAACCAAGTGGTTTGAAAAAACCAAACCCCTCGAGCCAGGTGACTTAGTGTTCGTGGCCGACGAGAAAAGGCGCAATAGCTGGATTCGGGGCCAAATTGAAGAGGTTTACCCCGGAAAAGATGGGGAGGTTAGACAGGCAATGGTGCGCACGAATCACGGCCGTATTCGACGAGCTGCAGGGAATCTAGCAGTAATCGACGTCGTTGATGATGGTAAGACCGAACTAGAAGCTGTGACCTCGTCTTACGCTGGGGGGAATGTTACGGCCACGATTCCCTCTGGCTGCCCTAATAATTGAAACCTAAACAAATCATGGCACTGGAAGCCCGGCGAAGAAGGAGGAAAACGTCAACACCTATAAAAACAATATGGGATAGAATCTCGGGAAGCATGTGGATGGATTGTTAAACACGTTATATTATATCGGTTGAAGGATTATTTGATTATACTATATTATTGGAAACTAAGGCACTAAATTGTAAGTGAATTGAAAGCCATTGATAAAACCTATCTAAAATTAATAAATTTTCTAGCTTTAAAGCTGTTCATACTGCTACGGGAAAGTGTTTTTTGTCCGACCGAATCACATAACCTTGTCACGACGTCGAGCCGTGACACATGCAATACCTCGCAAGGCACACAACAGTGGTGTCTATTGAATTTATTGTTTATCAATGCTAAAAGACATACCCCTGTTGAACAGCTAATAACTTTTTTGTCTAATAAGATACGAATTTACGGTCTTCGACAAAGTTGTTCAGCGGAAAATTTCCTTGAGGAATTTAATAAATTGGCACAAAAACCACCAGCTGGCTCGGTTGCACAGAAGAAACAAAAATGATATTGATTTTTCAGTACAAAATATTCAATTTTCCCATACAAACCTAAAAGTCCAAATTTACTCATGTAAACGTTACTTAAAAAATCTGCAAAAAATCATGGATGAGTTTTGGACCAAAACGAAGCTTTTGAGACCCCAGGGTTTGAGAAATTCGAAAATGACCCCAAATCGACTCAGTCTAATGAGCAGCATTGCAGTGATTTGAAATTACATTGAAATGATATGAGATTCGTCATTTTACCACAAAGTAATTAAAGAAATGCATGAAAAAGTTCTCAAAAAAAAATTAATTAAAATTTTTTCCACCATAACGACCATCGATGATAATACCAATACAGTTGGAGCTTCAAAAACTGTCTGAATCGCAACATCGCTGATTCACCATAGCCAGCAGCATCATTTCGTAGTACAATATTGCTCAATGCAACCATTCAGAGGCTCGGCAACGAAAATGAACGTCGTAAAACAAAAAAAAAAGCGCCCCCAAAAAATGTCCCAACTGAGACCAGTGCACGGGTTTTGGAAATTGATTTTTTATGTTACGCTTCCAGAAATCGGCTTTTCATTTTGGGTTTTCGGTAGTTATTTTAAATTCCCGACTCGACTGCACGTGTGTCCAAAGTGCATACATTACTGGTTTGGCTTGGGTTTCTTTTTTCTCCATTTAGTTGTCAATCGAAATAGAATGGAGACAACAGAGAAAAAAAATGATAGAACAAATAGTGCGACTACAATCGGAAAGGCATTTTTCCAGCTTTCCACCAGCAAAACAAAATGCGTTGCCTTTTAATCAATATACCGATATGAGGGGAGGGGGCGAAAGCTGGAGTTTTGTAGCAACAAGGTTTTAAAAAAACAATTTTGCCAAAAGCTCTCCCGCTTTTTCGCTTTCAAATGGACCATATGACGGTTGATATTTCGGTGAATATATTTTATTTTGTGCTGCAAGAAATGGTGTCCATTTTGGGGACCGTTTTGGCCGGCAGACGATTCGATCGATTCCGGAACATTGAAATAACGTACCAGATTGGTTTGATCGCCAATTTTTTTTTTTGAATTTACGTGTACCTACCTGAATAGGTTTTGATATCGTGCCTCAAACAGCAACTCCGGCCAAGGACAATTAAGTGAATGGAAACTAGAGCTCAATGGAATGTTGAATTGATTTATTTTTAAATATTTTCATGATATTTGAAATTATTTACCACCAAATTTTGTTACAAAGATTTTACAGCAACAGTCATTCTCATTCTTGTAGTTTGGATGAAGTCAAATTTCTCAGACAAAATTTATCACTTTGTTGAAAAGGTGACTTACTGTCCCAGACATTTCAAATTCATATTTTCAGAATCAAAGAACGTTGCAAACATAAAATCGGGAAAGTACAACATGTTGCCCTCCGGTTTGTTAGATATTTTCCTCCGAAAAGCTCGCAAATTTTCAACTTTACGAATGTGGAAATGTTTACCGAAGATTCCAGGCAAAGGGAAAAGCTGGAACGAAATCTTTCCATCCATTCCAACTTTCGAATCCAAATGTTCTACTTCGAAAGTGCTACACCGATCTGGAGCTCCAAAATGTAAGTTGGTACCCTACTTGTTTGCCTAGTGCGCTGCTGCTGCCCTGAAATTCAGATGTATGTGAAATGGTTTTCTGCATTTCATTTCTTTCCATCCCCACCGCAATTTTTGTGTTTCTTTTCGGGTTGGCTCCTTTTTGCAAATGTTTTGATGCGAACGAACATGCACAACTTTTTCGCAGCTCAAGCACCGGAAAACTGCTGAGAGAACTCAGTCAGTGTCGAAAAGGTACAAGGCTTTAAAACATTTTAGCCGTGCATAATTTATTTCATAAATCTTTGGATTTTGTCTGGATGCCGGTTTTATCCCTGTATATATGTATGAGTTTCTGCCCTCATCGCTTTTTGGTGTAGGAATTTGGTGTCTGGATGCTGAAGGAGAAAGTTTACATCGGTTTCAATACCCTTTGCAACTTTTCTTTTCAATTTCTCAATTTAAAAATTCTCTGTATGATAAAACAAATAAGTAAAAAAATTGTCAAAATTGTCAAAATTGTCAAAATTGTCAAAATTGTCAAAACTGTCAAAATTGTCAAAAATGCCAAAATTGTCAAAATTGTCAAAACTGTCAAAATTGTCAGAACTGTCAAAATTGTCAAAATTGTCAAAATTGTCAAAAATGTCAACATTGTCAAAATTGTCAAAATTGTCAAAATTGTCAAAATTGTCAAAATTGTCAAAATTGTCAAAATTGTCAAAATTGTCAAAATTGTCAAAATTGTCAAAATTGTCAAAATTGTCAAAATTGTCAAAATTGTCAAAATTGTCAAAATTGTCAAAATTGTCAAAATTGTCAAAATTGTCAAAATTGTCAAAATTGTCAAAATTGTCAAAATTGTCAAAATTGTCAAAATTGTCAAAATTGTCAAAATTGTCAAAATTGTCAAAATTGTCAAAATTGTCAAAATTGTCAAAATTGTCAAAATTGTCAAAATTGTCAAAATTGTCAAAATTGTCAAAATTGTCAAAATTGTCAAAATTGTCAAAATTGTCAAAATTGTCAAAATTGTCAAAATTGTCAAAATTGTCAAAATTGTCAAAATTGTCAAAATTGTCAAAATTGTCAAAATTGTCAAAATTGTCAAAATTGTCAAAATTGTCAAAATTGTCAAAATTGTCAAAATTGTCAAAATTGTCAAAATTGTCAAAATTGTCAAAATTGTCAAAATTGTCAAAATTGTCAAAATTGTCAAAATTGTCAAAATTGTCAAAATTGTCAAAATTGTCAAAATTGTCAAAATTGTCAAAATTGTCAAAATTGTCAAAATTGTCAAAATTGTCAAAATTGTCAAAATTGTCAAAATTGTCAAAATTGTCAAAATTGTCAAAATTGTCAAAATTGTCAAAATTGTCAAAATTGTCAAAATTGTCAAAATTGTCAAAATTGTCAAAATTGTCAAAATTGTCAAAATTGTCAAAATTGTCAAAATTGTCAAAATTGTCAAAATTGTCAAAATTGTCAAAATTGTCAAAATTGTCAAAATTGTCAAAATTGTCAAAATTGTCAAAATTGTCAAAATTGTCAAAATTGTCAAAATTGTCAAAATTGTCAAAATTGTCAAAATTGTCAAAATTGTCAAAATTGTCAAAATTGTCAAAATTGTCAAAATTGTCCAAATTGTCAAAATTGTCAAAATTGTCAAAATTGTCAAAATTGTCAAAATTGTCAAAATTGTCAAAATTGTCAAAATTGTCAAAATTGTCAAAATTGTCAAAATTGTCAAAATTGTCAAAATTGTCAAAATTGTCAAAATTGTCAAAATTGTCAAAATTGTCAAAATTGTCAAAATTGTCAAAATTGTCAAAATTGTCAAAATTGTCAAAATTGTCAAAATTGTCAAAATTGTCAAAATTGTCAAAATTGTCAAAATTGTCAAAATTGTCAAAATTGTCAAAATTGTCAAAATTGTCAAAATTGTCAAAATTGTCAAAATTGTCAAAATTGTCAAAATTGTCAAAATTGTCAAAATGTCAAAATTGTCAAAATTGTCAAAATTGTCAAAATTGTCAAAATTGTCAAAATTGTCAAAATTGTCAAAATTGTCAAAATTGTCAAAATTGTCAAAATTGTTAAAATTGTCAAAATTGTCAAAATTGTCAAAATTGTCAAAAT
The DNA here is from genome assembly GCF_029784155.1 of Uranotaenia lowii. Classification (NCBI taxonomy): domain Eukaryota; kingdom Metazoa; phylum Arthropoda; class Insecta; order Diptera; family Culicidae; genus Uranotaenia; species Uranotaenia lowii. Next base: position 47,578,359 of record NC_073692.1, on the reverse strand, counting down.
TGTCAAAATTGACAAAATTGTCAAAATTGTCAAAATTGTCAAAATTGTCAAAATTGTCAAAATTGTCAAAATTGTCAAAATTGTCAAAATTGTCAAAATTGTCAAAATTGTCAAAATTGTCAAAATTGTCAAAATTGTCAAAATTGTCAAAATTGTCAAAATTGTCAAAATTGTCAAAATTGTCAAAATTGTCAAAATTGTCAAAATTGTCAAAATTGTCAAAATTGTCAAAATTGTCAAAATTGTCAAAATTGTCAAAATTGTCAAAATTGTCAAGATTGTCAAAATTGTCAAAATTGTCAAAATTGTCAAAATTGTCAAAATTGTCAAAATTGTCAAAATTGTCAAAATTGTCAAAATTGTCAAAATTGTCAAAATTGTCAAAATTGTCAAAATTGTCAAAATTGTCAAAATTGTCAAAATTGTCAAAATTGTCAAAATTGTCAAAATTGTCAAAATTGTCAAAATTGTCAAAATTGTCAAAATTGTCAAAATTGTCAAAATTGTCAAAATTGTCAAAATTGTCAAAATTGTCAAAATTGTCAAAATTGTCAAAATTGTCAAAATTGTCAAAATTGTCAAAATTGTCAAAATTGTCAAAATTGTCAAAATTGTCAAAATTGTCAAAATTGTCAAAATTGTCAAAATTGTCAAAATTGTCAAAATTGTCAAAATTGTCAAAATTGTCAAAATTGTCAAAATTGTCAAAATTGTCAAAATTGTCAAAATTGTCAAAATTGTCAAAATTGTCAAAATTGTCAAAATTGTCAAAATTGTCAAAATTGTCAAAATTGTCAAAATTGTCAAAATTGTAAAAGTTGTAAAAATTGTAAAAATTGACCAAATTCACAAAATTGTCAAAATTTACAAAATTGACAAAATTGATAGAATTGACAAAATTGACAAAATGGACAAAATTGACAAAATTGACAAAATTGACAAAATTGACAAAATTGACAAAATTGACAAAATTGACAAAATTGACAAAATTGACTAAATTGACAAAATTGACAAAATTGACAAAATTGACAAAATTGTCAAAATTGACAAAATTGACAAAATTGACAAAATTGACAAAATTGACAAAATTGACAAAATTGACAAAATTGACAAAATTGACAAAATTGACAAAATTGACAAAATTGACAAAATTGACAAAATTGACAAAATTGACAAAATTGACAAAATTGACAAAATTGACAAAATTGATAAAATTGACAAAATTGACAAAATTGACAAAATTGACAAAATTGACAAAATTGACAAATTTGACAAAATTGACAAAATTGACAAAATTGACAAAATTGACAAAATTGACAAAATTGACAAAATTGACAAAATTGACAAAATTGACAAAATTGACAAAATTGACAAAATTGACAAACTTGACAAACTTGACAAAATTTACAAAATTGACAAAATTGTCAAAATTGACAAAATTGACAAAATTGACAAAATTGACAAAATTGACAAAATTGACAAAATTGACAAAATTGACAAAATTGACCAAATTGACAAAATTGACAAAATTGACAAAATTGACCAAATTGACAAAATTGACAAAATTGACAAAATTGACAAAATTGACAAAATTGACAAAATTGACAAAATTGACAAAATTGACAAAATTGACAAAATTGACAAAATTGACAAAATTGACAAAATTGACAAAATTGACAAAATTGTCAAAATTGACAAAATTGACAAAATTGACAAAATTGACAAAATTGACAAAATTGACAAAATTGACAAAATTGACAAAATTGACAAAATTGACAAAATTGACAAAATTGACAAAATTGACAAAATTGACAAAATTGACAAAATTGTCAAAATTGACAAAATTGACAAAATTGACAAAATTGACAAAATTGACAAAATTGACAAAATTGACAAAATTGACAAAATTGACAAAATTGACAAAATTGACAAAATTGATAAAATTGACAAAATTGACAAAATTGACAAAATTGACAAAATTGACAAAATTGACAAATTTGACAAAATTGACAAAATTGACAAAATTGACAAAATTGACAAAATTGACAAAATTGACAAAATTGACAAAATTGACAAAATTGACAAAATTGACAAAATTGACAAAATTGACAAAATTGACAAACTTGACAAACTTGACAAAATTTACAAAATTGACAAAATTGTCAAAATTGACAAAATTGACAAAATTGACAAAATTGACAAAATTGACAAAATTGACAAAATTGACAAAATTGACAAAATTGACAAAATTGACAAAATTGACAAAATTGACAAAATTGACAAAATTGACAAAATTGACAAAATTGACAAAATTGACAAAATTGACAAAATTGACAAAATTGACAAAATTGACAAAATTGACAAAATTGACAAAATTGACAAAATTGACAAAATTGACAAAATTGACAAAATTGACAAAATTGACAAAATTGACAAAATTGACAAAATTGACAAAATTGACAAAATTGACAAAATTGACAAAATTGACAAAATTGACAAAATTGACAAAATTGACAAAATTGACAAAATTGACAAAATTGACAAAATTGACAAAATTGACAAAATTGACAAAATTGACAAAATTGACAAAATTGACAAAATTGACAAAATTGACAAAATTGACAAAATTGACAAAATTGACAAAATTGACAAAATTGACAAAATTGACAAAATTGACAAAATTGACAAAATTGACAAAATTGACAAAATTGACAAAATTGACAAAATTGACAAAATTGACAAAATTGACAAAATTGACAAAATTGACAAAATTGACAAAATTGACAAAATTGACAAAATTGACAAAATTGACAAAATTGACAAAATTGACAAAATTGACAAAATTGACAAAATTGACAAAATTGACAAAATTGACAAAATTGACAAAATTGACAAAATTGACAAAATTGACAAAATTGACAAAATTGACTAAATTGACAAAATTGACAAAATTGACAAAATTGACAAAATTGACAAAATTGACAAAATTGACAAAATTGACAAAATTGACAAAAATTGACAAAATTGACGAAATTGACAAAATTGACAAAATTGACAAAATTGACAAAATTGACAAAATTGACAAAATTGACAAAATTGACAAAATTGACAAAATTGACAAAATTGACAAAATTGACAAAATTGACAAAATTGACAAAATTGACAAAATTGACAAAATTGACAAAATTGACAAAATTGACAAAATTGACAAAATTGACAAAATTGACAAAATTGACAAAATTGACAAAATTGACAAAATTGACAAAATTGACAAAATTGACAAAATTGACAAAATTGACAAAATTGACAAAATTGACAAAATTGACAAAATTGACAAAATTGACAAAATTGACAAAATTGACAAAATTGACAAAATTGACAAAATTGACAAAATTGACAAAATTGACAAAATTGACAAAATTGACAAAATTGACAAAATTGACAAAATTGACAAAATTGACAAAATTGTCAAAATTGACAAAATTGACAAAATTGACAAAATTGACAAAATTGACAAAATTGACAAAATTGACAAAATTGACAAAATTGACAAAATTGACAAAATTGACAAAATTGATAAAATTGACAAAATTGACAAAATTGACAAAATTGACAAAATTGACAAAATTGACAAATTTGACAAAATTGACAAAATTGACAAAATTGACAAAATTGACAAAATTGACAAAATTGACAAAATTGACAAAATTGACAAAATTGACAAAATTGACAAAATTGACAAAATTGACAAAATTGACAAACTTGACAAACTTGACAAAATTTACAAAATTGACAAAATTGTCAAAATTGACAAAATTGACAAAATTGACAAAATTGACAAAATTGACAAAATTGACAAAATTGACAAAATTGACAAAATTGACAAAATTGACAAAATTGACAAAATTGACAAAATTGACAAAATTGACAAAATTGACAAAATTGACAAAATTGACAAAATTGACAAAATTGACAAAATTGACAAAATTGACAAAATTGACAAAATTGACAAAATTGACAAAATTGACAAAATTGACAAAATTGACAAAATTGACAAAATTGACAAAATTGACAAAATTGACAAAATTGACAAAATTGACAAAATTGACAAAATTGACAAAATTGACAAAATTGACAAAATTGACAAAATTGACAAAATTGACAAAATTGACAAAATTGACAAAATTGACAAAATTGACAAAATTGACAAAATTGACAAAATTGACAAAATTGACAAAATTGACAAAATTGACAAAATTGACAAAATTGACAAAATTGACAAAATTGACAAAATTGACAAAATTGACAAAATTGACAAAATTGACAAAATTGACAAAATTGACAAAATTGACAAAATTGACAAAATTGACAAAATTGACAAAATTGACAAAATTGACAAAATTGACAAAATTGACAAAATTGACAAAATTGACAAAATTGACAAAATTGACAAAATTGACAAAATTGACAAAATTGACAAAATTGACAAAATTGACAAAATTGACAAAATTGACAAAATTGACTAAATTGACAAAATTGACAAAATTGACAAAATTGACAAAATTGACAAAATTGACAAAATTGACAAAATTGACAAAAATTGACAAAATTGACGAAATTGACAAAATTGACAAAATTGACAAAATTGACAAAATTGACAAAATTGACAAAATTGACAAAATTGACAAAATTGACAAAATTGACAAAATTGACAAAATTGACAAAATTGACAAAATTGACAAAATTGACAAAATTGACAAAATTGACAAAATTGACAAAATTGACAAAATTGACAAAATTGACAAAATTGACAAAATTGACAAAATTGACAAAATTGACAAAATTGACAAAATTGACAAAATTGACAAAATTGACAAAATTGACAAAATTGACAAAATTGACAAAATTGACAAAATTGACAAAATTGACAAAATTGACAAAATTGACAAAATTGACAAAATTGACAAAATTGAAAAAATTGACAAAATTGACAAAATTGACAAAATTGACAAAATTGACAAAATTGACAAAATTGACAAAATTGATAAAATTGGCAAAATTGACAAAATTGACAAAATTGACAAAATTGACAAAATTGACAAAATTGACAAAATTGACAAAATTGACAAAATTGACAAAATTGACAAAATTGACAAAATTGACAAAATTGACAAAATTGACAAAATTGACAAAATTGACAAAATTGACAAAATTGACAAAATTGACAAAATTGACAAAATTGACAAAATTGACAAAATTGACAAAATTGACAAAATTAACAAAATTGACAAAATTGACAAAATTGACAACATTGACAAAATTGACAAAATTGACAAAATTGACAAAATTGACAAAATTGACAAAATTGACAAAATTGACAAAATTGACAAAATTGACAAAATTGACAAAATTGACAAAATTGACAAAATTGACAAAATTGACAAAATTGACAAAATTGACAAAATTGACAAAATTGACAAAATTGACAAAATTGACAAAATTGACAAAATTGACAAAATTGACAAAATTGACAAAATTGACAAAATTGACAAAATTGACAAAATTGACAAAATTGACAAAATTGACAAAATTGACAAAATTGACAAAATTGACAAAATTGACAAAATTGACAAAATTGACAAAATTGACAAAATTGACAAAATTGACAAAATTGACAAAATTGACAAAATTGACAAAATTGACAAAATTGACAAAATTGACAAAATTGACAAAATTGACAAAATTGACAAAATTGGCAAAATTGACCAAATTGACAAAATTGACAAAATTGACAAAATTGACAAAATTGACAAAATTGACAAAATTGACAAAATTGACAAAATTGACAAAATTGACAAAATTGACAAAATTGACAAAATTGACAAAATTGACAAAATTGACAAAATTGACAAAATTGACAAAATTGACAAAATTGACAAAATTGACAAAATTGACAAAATTGACAAAATTGACAAAATTGACAAAATTGACAAAATTGACAAAATTGACAAAATTGACAAAATTGACAAAATTGACAAAATTGACAAAATTGACAAAATTGACAAAATTTACAAAATTGACAAAATTGACAAAATTTACAAAATTGACAAAATTGACAAAATTGACAAAATTGACAAAATTGACAAAATTGACAAAATTGATAAAATTGACAAAATTGACAAAATTGACAAAATTGACAAAATTGACAAAATTGACAAAATTGACAAAATTGACAAAATTGACAAGATTGACAAAATTGACAAAATTGACAAAATTGACAAAATTGACAAAATTGACAAAATCGACAAAATTGACAAAATTGACAAAATTGACAAAATTGACAAAATTGACAAAATTGACAAAATTGACAAAATTGACAAAATTGACAAAATTGTCAAAATTGACAAAATTGACAAAATTGACAAATTTGATAAAATTGACAAAATTGACAAAATTGACAAAATTGACAAAATTGACAAAATTGACAAAATTGACAAAATTGACAAAATTGACAAAATTGACAAAATTGACAAAATTGACAAAATTGACAAAATTGACAAAATTGACAAAATTGACCAAATTGACAAAATTGACCAAATTGACAAAATTGACAAAATTGACCAAATTGACAAAATTGACAAAATTGACAAAATTGACAAAATTGACAAAATTGACAAAATTGACAAAATTGACAAAATTGACAAAATTGACAAAATTGACAAAATTGACAAAATTGACAAAATTGACAAAATTGACAAAATTGACAAAATTGACAAAATTGACAAAATTGACAAAATTGACAAAATTGACAAAATTGACAAAATTGACAAAATTGACAAAATTGACAAAATTGACAAAATTGACAAAATTGACAAAATTGACAAAATTGACAAAATTGACAAAATTGACAAAATTGACAAAATTGACAAAATTGACAAAATTGACAAAATTGACAAAATTGACAAAATTGACAAAATTGACAAAATTGACAAAATTGACAAAATTGTCAAAATTGACAAAAATTGACAAAATTGACAAAATTGACAAAATTGACAAAATTGACAAAATTGACAAACTTGACAAAATTGACAAAATTGACAAAATTGTCAAAATTGACAAAATTGACAAAATTGACAAAATTGACAAAATTGACAAAATAAACAAAATTGACAAAATTGACAAAATTGACAAAATTGACAAAATAGTCAAAATTGTCAAAATTGTCAAAATTGTCAAAATTGTCAAAATTGTCAAAATTGTCAAAATTGTCAAAATTGTCAAAATTGTCAAAATTGTCAAAATTGTCAAAATTGTCAAAATTGTCAAAATTGTCAAAATTGTCAAAATTGTCAAAATTGTCAAAATTGTCAAAATTGTCAAAATTGTCAAAATTGTCAAAATTGTCAAAATTGTCAAAATTGTCAAAATTGTCAAAATTGTCAAAATTGTCAAAATTGTCAAAATTGTCAAAATTGTCAAAATTGTCAAAATTGTCAAAATTGTCAAAATCGTCAAAATCGTCAAAATTGTCAAAATTGTCAAAATTGTCAAAATTGTCAAAATTGTCAAAATTGTCAAAATTGTCAAAATTGTCAAAATTTTCAAAATTGTCAAAATTGTCAAAATTGTCAAAATTGTCAAAATTGTCAAAATTGTCAAAATTGTCAAAATTGTCAAAATTGTCAAAATTGTCAAAATTGTCAAAATTTTCAAAATTGTCAAAATTGCCAAAGTTTTCAAAATTGTAAAAATTGACAAAATTGTCAAATTGTCAAAGTTGTCAAAGTTGTCAAAATTGCCTAAATTGTAAAAATAACAAAATTTACAAAATTTTTAAATTTGCAATATTGTCAAAATTGACAAAATTGATGAAATTGACAAAATTGACAAAATTGACAAAATTGACAAAATTTACAAAATTGACAAAATTTCTAAAATTGACAAAATTGACAAAACTGACAAAATTGACAAAATTGACAAAATTGACAAAATTGACAAAATTGACAAAATTGACAAAATTGACAAAATTGACAAAATTGACAAAATTGACAAAATTGACAAAATTGACAAAATTGACAAAATTGACAAAATTGACAAAATTGACAAAATTGACAAAATTGACAAAATTGACAAAATTGACAAAATTGACAAAATTGACAAAATTGACAAAATTGACAAAATTGACAAAATTGACAAAATTTTCAAAATTGACAAAATTGACAAAATTGACAAAATTGACAAAATTGTCAAAATTGTCAAAATTGTCAAAATTGTCAAAATTGTCAAAATTGTCAAAATTGTCAAAATTGTCAAAATTGTCAAAATTGTCAAAATTGTCAAAATTGTCAAAATTGTCAAAATTGTCAAAATTGTCAAAATTGTCAAAATTGTCAAAATTGTCAAAATTGTCAAAATTGTCAAAATTGTCAAAATTGTCAAAATTGTCAAAATTGTCAAAATTGTCAAAATTGTCAAAATTGTCAAAATTGTCAAAATTGTCAAAATTGTCAAAATTGTCAAAATTGTCAAAATTGTCAAAATTGTCAAAATTGTCAAAATTGTCAAAATTGTCAAAATTGTCAAAATTGTCAAAATTGTCAAAATTGTCAAAATTGTCAAAATTGTCAAAATTGTCAAAATTGTCAAAATTGTCAAAATTGTCAAAATTGTCAAAATTGTCAAAATTGTCAAAATTGTCAAAATTGTCAAAATTGTCAAAATTGTCAAAATTGTCAAAATTGTCAAAATTATCAAAATTGTCAAAATTGTCAAAATTGTCAAAATTGTCAAAATTGTCAAAATTGTCAAAATTGTCAAAATTGTCAAAATTTTCAAAATTGTCAAAATTGTCAAAATTGTCAAAATTGTCAAAATTGTCAAAATTGTCAAAATTGTCAAAATTGTCAAAATTGTCAAAATTGTCAAAATTGTCAAAATTGTCAAAATTGTCAAAATTGTCAAAATTGTCAAAATTGTCAAAATTGTCAAAATTTTCAAAATTGTCAAAATTGCCAAAGTTTTCAAAATTGTAAAAATTGACAAAATTGTCAAATTGTCAAAGTTGTCAAAGTTGTCAAAATTGCCTAAATTGTAAAAATAACAAAATTTACAAAATTTTTAAATTTGCAAAATTGTCAAAATTGACAAAATTGATGAAATTGACAAAATTGACAAAATTGACAAAATTGACAAAATTTACAAAATTGACAAAATTTCTAAAATTGACAAAATTGACAAAACTGACAAAATTGACAAAATTGACAAAATTGACAAAATTGACAAAATTGACAAAATTGACAAAATTGACAAAATTGACAAAATTGACAAAATTGACAAAATTGACAAAATTGACAAAATTGACAAAATTGACAAAATTGACAAAATTGACAAAATTGACAAAATTGACAAAATTGACAAAATTGACAAAATTGACAAAATTGACAAAATTGACAAAATTGACAAAATTGACAAAATTGACAAAATTGACAAAATTTTCAAAATTGACAAAATTGACAAAATTGACAAAATTGACAAAATTGACAAAATTGACAAAATTGACAAAATTGACAAAATTGACAAAATTGACAAAATTGACAAAATTGACAAAATTGACAAAATTGACAAAATTGACAAAATTGACAAAATTGACAAAATTGACAAAATTGACAAAATTGACAAAATTGACAAAATTGACAAAATTGACAAAATTGACAAAATTGACAAAATTGACAAAATTGACAAAATTGACAAAATTGACAAAATTGACAAAATTGACAAAATTGACAAAATTGACAAAATTGACAAAATTTTCAAAATTGACAAAATTGACAAAATTGACAAAATTGACAAATTTGACCAAATTGACAAAATTTTCAAAATTGACAAATTCGACAAAATTGACCAAATTTTAAATTGATAAAATTGGCAAAATTGACAAAATTGACAAAATTGACAAAATTGACAAAATTGACAAAATTGACAAAATTGCCAAATTGAGAAAATTGAGAAAATTGACAAAATTGACAAAATTGACAAAATTGACAAAATTGATAAAATTGACAAAATTGACAAATTTTTCAAATTTGTCAAAGTTGTCAAAATTGACAAAATTGTCAATATTGTCAAATTTGCCTTAATTGTCATAAATTTTAAAAATTGTCGAAAATGCTTTATTGAATTTCATTTCAGTCTTCAGTTCTTTGTTTTTGTTTCTATTTTTTCTGTTAGTTAAATTTAATTTTTTCGGAAAACTTGCAATGACATTTTAATTGAAATAATGCAGCTAGTCTGCAGCAGATGTCATCAAAAATCAGTTATGTCATCAGCATCACTCGAAGAGCGCAAAATTTGTGCAAGCAAACAAACGAATCGTGTTTCGAAATTCATCAAACCGGAAATGGCACCCACTGAAATGGGATTAACTTTGCAATTGCGTCAGAGCCGCCGCTTTGGTAGGATTTGGTAGCCTCAGCGGCAGAGGAGTAATCAACTAGGTCCAGCAAGTTTTTTCGCAGACGTTTGAAATTACAATTTTCATTCGCCCACACAGTTTCTGTTTCCGGAAAGTCAGCGTTCTTTTGTGTCCGGTTTCGCGTCTATTATGAAGTGACTGAAAAATTGCTTCAAATAATTTGCCGAGAAGGGAAGGACAAACTTTTGCCAACGGAATAATTTAAGGATTTGAAATTCGCAAGCGTCAAGTGCAAATCCAATCACAAAATTTTAAATAAGGTTGTAAATAAAATTGTTGAAAAGTCATAAACTTTGAGATTAGAAGAAAAAATAGTTTAATTTAAATTTTTGATTTCTTAAGTATCTTGACTCTTCACTCTTGACTCTTGACTCTTGTCTTTTGACTCTTTTGACTCTTGACTCTTGACTCTTTTGACTCTCTTTACTCTTGACTCTCTTGACTCTTAACTCTTGACTCTTTACTCTTGACTCTTTGGACTCTTGACTCTTTTGACTCTATGCTCTCTTGACTCTTGACTCTTTACCCTTGGCTCTTGACTCTTTTGACTCTTGACTCTTTTGACTCTTGACTCTTGACTTTTGACTCTCTTTACTTTTTACTCTCTTGAATCTTGACTCTCTTAACTCTTTTGACTCTTTTGACTCTTTTGATTCTTTTGACTCTTTTGACTCTTTTGACTCTCTTGACTCTTTTGACGCTTTTGACTCTTTTGACTCTTTTGACTCTTTTGACTCTTTTGACGCTTTTGACTCTTTTGACTCTTTTGACTCTTTTGACTCTTTTGACTCTTTTGACTCTTTTGACTCTTTTGACTCTTTTGACTCTTTTGACTCTTTTGACTCTTTTGACTCTTTTGACTATTTTGACTCTTTTGTCTTTTTTGACTCTTTTGACTCTTTTGACTCTTTTGACTCTTTTGACTCTTTTGACTCTTTTGACTCTTTTGACTCTTTTGACTCTTTTGACTCTTTTGACTCTTTTGACTCTTTTGACTCTTTTGACTCTTTGACTCTTTTGACTCTTTTGACTCTTTTGACTCTTTTGACTCTTTTGACTCTTTTGACTCTTTTGATTCTTTTGACTCTTTTGACTCTTTTGACTCTTTTGACTCTTTTGACTCTTTTGACTCTTTTGACTCTTTTGACTCTTTTGACTCTTTTGACTCTTTTGACGCTTTTGACTCTTTTGACTCTTTTGACTCTTTTGACTCTTTTGACACTTTTGACTCTTTTGACTCTTTTGACTTTTTTTATTGTTTTGACTTTTTTGACTCACCAGCAAACCAAAAAAAATAAATTCCTGCTACGCTAATCAATGTCTTAAAAACTGTGATGAAATGTAAACAGCTAATCCCGACAAGCTCGAAAAGTGTCTCGAAGCCAAGTTGAGTAGCAATTAATAAAAAATTGGACTTCAGAAAACAAGCTAACCAACACCATTTTCCCAGAACATCGTTCAGTTTTATCGCCATTCTGTTTCAAAATTACGGAACGAGATGTCGCTCAAGTTGTTCCGGTGCGGTCTTCAAGTGAACGGGGAGAAGCCGGATGAAGATGTTGAAAGGCTGGTTGGTTGGGCAAAAATTCCAAGATGAACTAGCCTTCTGGGGGATGATAATAAGAGGGAAGCCAGTAATTGAATAATTATTCTTCGCTTCAACTCTACAAAAGGACGACGACGACAAGAATCGGGAAAATTTTGCAGAAAGTTTTTCACTGCTCCCGGAGATTCACGTGCTGATTACTGCTTTTTAATTGAGAGGATAGTTGCTGTTGCCTATTTTTCTGGCTTCGAGGGTGGTGAAAATGATTCACTCGTCCGCCAACGACAGGAAAGGATTACGACGAACAAGCTATCGCAGGACGCAAGATGAAGTCTGTTCGGGGAGTAAAAATAGCGACAGAATCGCTGCGAGCAAATTCAATTCAAACAAAGTTTCTTCCGGCTTTTACAATTCGACAACGTGGCACTCGCTCGTTCGCTTGCCAAATCGTCAATTAATGTGCTTAAAATCTGCAAGAGGCTTACATGTCATCAAAGCGGTCCCAAATTGGTACTTGGAGTCCTCGTCCTTCTCCTACGCTTTTCTAAATGTGGCGGAGAGTCCAATTATTCGGAGCTGCCACAGCAATAACACACACCGAGAATGTGAAAACCGAGAACGGAGAATTCATTGGAACAATTTCGACTGCATTCGCCTGCCAAACTTTGCTGATGGTGGATTTGAACAATTTGTACCGTACCCGAAAAGCAAAGCCATACCTGCTGGATGCTGGATTCGGGATGGAAAGTCAGAATCATCAGGGATTTCCCCGAGCTCATTAGGATGGATTCTCTCTCGTTGCTCGAATGTGTAACTTTTTATGTTAGCGACATGGCACTAAAAGTTATTGGAGGTACACGTGAGAAGAAAATCCTGACAGTTGGTTTTATCACCTTGTCAGTCCGTTGGCTGGTAAACGGTGGATAATGTGCAATACGAGACCCCATAGTGGTCATATCACCTCTTATTCACAACTCCTATCTCTACCTCCCCGCGGTGCCGGCTGGGGTGCGAGTAACCTAAGCGGAGATCGGGTACCCAACCCCGGTGGATGCTTTGGTCGCATGCAGACTGAGAAGGTGGCCGCACGCGTCTGTTCCCCAGGTCAGGGGCGGCGTGCAACAACAACCGAGCGTCTGTTCTCCAGGTCAGGGGCGGCTCAAACAGCGTCTGTCTTGCAGCAAGCGGCTGAATTTATGAAATGCGGCTCCCGCCAGCTAAGTCCAAGATGGCAGCCCCATCGCGGGATAGGGACTTTAGGCTAACAACCTACTGCTCCCGATTTGAAATTGTTACGGAATCCGAAAGAAATGACCGACCTGGAACTTTGGCGACGACTTTTAGCATGAAAACACGGACACGAATTGGAACTTGGAATGTTTTAACCCTTGCCCAACGAGGCAAATTGGAACAACTTGCTAGAGCGGCTAGCCGCCTCAAGCTTGAAATTTTGGGACTGAGCGAAGTCCGTTGGCCTAATACTGGAGAACACAAGACACAATCCGGGCAAGTCCTGCTTTACTCTGGAATACGAGGAGAACATGCTACTCGGGAACGAGGAGTTGGTTTCCTGTTAAGCCCGCAGGCCTACGCGGCCCTCATTAGATGGGAACCGATAAACGAAAGAATAATCGTAGCCAGATTTAGAACACGGGTTAGAAACCTTACAATGGTCCAGTGTTATGCGCCAACTGACGTTGCCGACTTGCAGGAGAAAGAGCAGTTTTACAGTCAACTGAACAGCGTGGTAGAGAGAATTCCGAAGGGTGACATTCAAATCCATTTGGGCGACTTCAACGCAAAGATTGGCTCCGACAATCAGGACCTTGAGCGCATCATGGGGCGCCATGGCCTAGGACAGATGAGTGAAAACGGAGAGCTGTTTGTAGAATTTTGTGGCAACAACAACATGGTGATCGGTGGATCGCTCTTCCCCCATCGACCAGCACATAAGGTCACTTGGGTATCCCGAGATGGCCGAACAGAAAATCAAATTGACCACATCTGCATCAGCCGAAAATGGAGAAGGAGCCTTCTTGATGTCCGCAACAAGCGAAGCGCAGACATTGCATCTGACCATCACCTCGTCCTTGGCGAGATACGACTGAGAGTTGCGCGTGTCCAACGGCGCGAGGAGAAGGTCGGGTGTCGATACGACGTCCGCCGGTTGGAGAATCCAGAGGTGAAAAGGGCATACGTTGAACAGCTAGAATCCCGAGCCTCGGAGCTGCCGACAGACGGAACAGTCGAAGAACAGTGGTGTGGAATTAAGAATGCCTTTATCACGACGAGCCATGGTACTCTCGGTAAAGTTCGTGGAAGAAGAAGTGAATGGATGTCGGATGAAACTTGGAGGATGGTCGATGATCGGAGAAAGGCGAAAGTCGGAATTGAGCAGGCATGTACCGGGTCAGCCAAAGCAGCCGCCCGCTTACGATATGCGGAGCTGGAAAAGGCAGTTAAACGAGCTTGTAGACGAGACAAGAGAGCCTGGACAAACTCCCTAGCCGAAGAGGGAGAAAGAGCCGCCGCCAATGGAGATATCCGATTACTTTATGACATTTCTCGCCGCCTCAGTGGTGCAAGGACTAATGCAAGAATGCCGCTAAAAGACCGAGCAGGTCAGTTATTGACCGATCGAACAGATCAGCTCAAACGATGGACTGAGCACTTCGAACAACTCTTCCGAGTCACGAATAGCGATGGCCAACAGAATCTGCAGCTCGAAGCGCCAACAGTAAGTCGCATAAATGGCGTCAACTCGGAAGCGCCTTCGCTGGCTGAAATAGAAGCGGCAATCAAAAACATGAAATCCAACAAAGCACCTGGGATCGATTGCATCCCTGCTGAAATGCTGAAAGCCGACCCTGCCCTATCAGCACAAATGTTGCACCGTCTTTTCGCTGACATCTGGGATACTGCAACATTCCCGGCCGACTGGATGCAGGGTATACTCGTAAAGGTCCCGAAGAAAGGAGACCTGACAGAGTGCGGTAACTGGCGAGGCATAACGTTGATCTGTACAACCCTCAAAGTACTCTGCAAAGTGATTCTGAACAGGATCCAGGAGAAAATAGACGCTACACTCCGACGGCAACAAGCTGGATTCCGATCTCGACGATCATGTGTGGACCACATCACAACGCTACGAATCATACTGGAACAAATCAACGAATTCCAGGACTCTCTTCTGCTGGTGTTCGTTGATTTCGAAAAAGCATTCGACCGACTTAACCATGAAAACATCTGGGCGGCTCTAAGGCGACGAGGAGTCCCAGAGAAACTACACACTTAGAAAAATCCACGTAGATTTACATGCAACAACATGGGTAGAAAGGAATCGGGCATTTACGTGTGATAAAACTATACATATCATGTAAATTCCCGGTAGCGCTCAAGCCTGTTGTTTACTGTACATTTACATTATTTAGCACATCTCATGAATCTTATTGGACAAGGAATAAGGTTTCGCAAAATAAAAAAGTCACCAATTCGAGGCAGAAAAAACTTTTATTTCACTTTCATCACATTTTTTGATTGAATAACAACACTTACATCGATCTTCATCTTCCAAATACCGGTTAATTTTCGACGATTTCCCCGACTACGGAAACGACGGTGGGCTGGTGCAATAAGACAGCAGAAAATTAGCTGTCGCACAGCTGGGGCTATGATGTTCTGGGGATTTAGCATCAATTTCCTGTAAACAACAGCAATAAGGGTGCAAATGTTAAGTCAATCACAGTTATTTTCAATACTGATTTACCTTTAATCAGCAATGACGGTCAGATTGGAAGAAAAACTAAAAACTTTTGCCGACGCAGAAAGGGATCTGAAACGAACGAGAATGAAAACAAAACACATCTGACAAACTGACGCTGGCGCTGGAATAAGCATGCATTGACATGTAATTTTCCTTGAAGAGGCAAACATGCTATACTCTTTTTCAAAATTTTCCAGCAGCGGTGTAAAAATGTAAAATCACTTGTAGTGTAAGGTTACATTTTTTTATCTGTGTAGTCCATCTCATCAGTATGAGGCATTTTCGTGCAAGGTCTTGCACGACGGTGTCTTGTCCGAACCAATCCCGGTAACTGCTGGAGTGAGACAAGGATGTATTCTATCACCGCTACTTTTTCTAATCGTAATGGATGAGATTCTGATTGGATCGATTGACTGTGCACCGAACCGAGGATTGCCGTGGAATCCTTCAACAATGGAGCAACTGAACGACCTTGACCTGGCTGACGATATTGTTTTGCTCGCCCAAACACAACCAGATATGCAGAGCAAACTCGACGACCTCACCGAAAGTTCCAAGGCAGCAGGTCTCAAAGTCAATGTCGGAAAGACCAAGTCGATGGAGATCAACACAGGAAATCCCTCCAGTTTCATGGTAGCTGGGCAACAAGTTGAGAAAGTGGAGTGCTTCCAGTATCTTGGTAGCCAGATAACGCCTGATGGTGGTACCAGAAAAGACATCGAAACACGGATCAGAAAGGCCCGATTTGCGTTTGCGAGTCTCCGAAACATCTGGCGGTCACGCCAGATCTCTCTACGAACGAAAATCCGAATCTTCAACTCAAACGTCAAATCCGTATTGCTGTACGGGTGCGAAACTTGGTGCACATATGCGGTGACGACGCGAAAACTGCAAGTATTTGTAAATCGCTGCCTGCGGAATATCATCCGCGCTTGGTGGCCTGGCAACTGGATCTCGAATGAGGAACTACATCGCCGGTGTCATCAAAAGGCGCTAGAAATCGAGATTCGGGAACGTAAGTGGAGATGGATTGGGCACACGCTGCGTAGAGATGAAAACGAGATTTGCAGAGAGGCGCTAGATTGGAATCCAGAAGGTCATCGAAGAAGAGGCAGACCCAGAAATTCGTGGCGGCGAAGCCTAGCCGCTGAAATCCGAGCTGTCGACGAGAATCTTGACTGGGACCAGGTGAAGACGCTGGCTCCGGATCGTCAACAGTGGAGGTCTTTTACCACGGCCCTATGCACCGGAGGATCGGCGCGGGATCATTAAGTAAGTCAGTCTCGTTGAAATAATTGAAAAAAAAATGTGGTTTCTAAAGCATGAGATATTTTTTTTCACACAGCTTTCCTACATATCACAGCGCTTTTTGGTTGTTTTTAATGTCAGAAAAATCAATAATTATTTTGGAAGCGATAAATTCAGTTCTTAATTAGCGCATTTTGTACGGAAAAACAAAATTATTCATTCAAAATACAACAGAGATGAACTGAAAGTTAAAAAATTATAACGTTGGACTTTGAAAATCCCTTGGTTCTTGCAATACATTTCATGTGAACGAACCGCAAACTTACCTTGTACTCCAGAAAAGATATTCGATGTTTTTACAAAAATATTTTTTTTCCAAAATGTTTTTTTTTAAACTTTTGCGTTCTGGCTGCTAATTTGAAAGTTGTTTAACTGGAAAACACATTTCAAGAAATTCTTGAATGTTTAAGCAAGCAAGCAAAGCCTGCCATTTTCAAATACATTTGAATGGATTCAGTTATTTTTTTATTTTTGTCATATGATTTTATTTTGAAATGGTTATAACTTTTTTTCAGGAAAAAACTGCTTCTCATATTATCAAAAATTGAAACTTAAGAACAAACAAAACCAATTTATAAAGACAAATGTCAGTTCAAGCTTATTTGAATTTTTTGGATGATTAAACAAGCAAAAATGTCTACAAATTTCAATAAGGAGTTCTATTGGAGGCATTTGAATCATTTCCAATTTTACACTGATGATTGGTTATCCAAAGGACATCGGCAGTTGACAACAGTCTTCAGACTAATCCAACTGCTAATAAAATGTTAATAAATAAATAAAAAAATAAAAAATAACATATGGGATCGAAACGTCAATTTTTGCAGCAGTCTAGTGTTACAGCCCAAGTAACACAGGTTAAGCCAACTAGCATTTGAAAGTTTGATTATGATTTTTTATGGCATATTATAGACAGCTAGTTTTAAAACTGCTTTATTATGGTCATGAAAAATGCTCAGATTTTTTATTGAACAATTTATTTTTAGGTAGTTTTGAAAACGCTTATTGAGATTTTACTAATATACTGTTTAAGTTATTAAGAACGAGAACACAATTCTCTTTTGAAAGTCCAATAAAACATACATTAAGAAGATTGCTTGAATCTTATTTTTGCATGTTTTATAAAGGCATGATTTAAAATTAAGTGACAGTTCTCGATGAAGATGTCAAAGGAACAGTGAAAAGTGATGAAAAGCTACAGTCCGAAAGTAGGAAGGGATGTCATGCGTTGGAGTCAGTAGAATCGAGAAGGTGGAAGAACTTGAACTCGTTCTTGAGTTATATGATGACCAGATAACTAATTTATTAATTTTTTTGAAGGGATTTTAACTCCACATAACTAATTTATCTGGTCAGATTTGTACTGGAGTTTACGTTTGAGTTAATTTTTTGGTGTTTGGAATTAATTATGTTATATGAAATGATCATCCACGATAATATTATGACAGATTTTCTTATGTGATTGAAAATACGAGGCTCGAATCAACCAAATTAAGAAAAAAAAATAAGTATCATTGTTTTTGACATAAAAAATTAAAATGCAGCTCAAATACTCTTCAGATAGTGTGAATGAAAAAAATCGTAAGTGATTTGACGATGAAATTAAGGCAACTTTCTGTAATGAATATGAAAACCTGGATGTAGTTCTTGCGTGGTTCTTTTTGAGATTTTTATAGGAAAGGAGTTGAGTAAAAGTGCTTGAAAAATTGGGGTTTGATGTTTAGTACCAGGAGCGTTAGGTTTCAATTCCGGTATCAGTTGTAAATTTTGGGCCTAAAATCTATTGTCGACCGGTGGGTTATTATGATTTGGCATATAATTAAATGAATAGGTTTGCTTAGTAAGAAAGTTAAATTTGTAAGAAAGAGTAAGATGAGTAATGACGTATCGTTAGTTAAAAGGTAAGGTTGATACAACAATTATTAAAATATCATCTCATAAATTATTGTATTTCTAGAACGATCAATCGTTTCGTATTTCTAAATTCAGAAACCCTTATAAATGAAAATTTCAGAAAACGTATGGAAATTCCGAAGCAGATTAAAAATAAAAATTTTGAATTCAGGTTTAAAGTGTAGATTTAGATTCAGCTCGGTCAAGTTGATCATGATCTAATCGGGCTCAGTCAAGATAATCAAGATGGTTATTTCCGTAAGGAAGTTAAATTGCAAGAGATCGCAGGCTTCTTACTATAATTATTAGTTCGATTTAAAAATTAAACCAAAGCCAGTTCGGTTCTAATTTGGCTGACAAGAACAAAAATTAGGTGGAATTTGAGTTAATTTTGCAAGTTTCCTCAAAAGAAAAACTAATTTAAAAAAAACCATCCACAGGAATTGTTTTTAATGAAAGGTAATTGATGTTAAAAAAAATGTTTCGGTTTGTTGTTCAACATTATTAATATTGCAGTTTTTTCAAGAAAAAAATTTCAAACTAAAATCTTCAGCTAGGATCGAGTTTGCATAAATATGATTTTAACAATTTTTATGTTTGGAAAATTGGATTTTTATGTAATTGTTTTTCGGCATATCAGTCTTTATTTTCTGAAAACGATGTTTTGATTTATCCTACGTTTCGCTGCTTGTTTGCATCTTCCTCAGGGAATTCTATGAATATTATTAATATCAATATTTTTAAATTATGTGTGTAAATCTGTTCTTCTACTTACAATCTATCGTTCCGTGTGAAATTTCTGTGCATATATGAAGCTTATTATCCAGTTTTCTCTTCTCTAATCGTCTCTATGTTTTTAAAACCAAAAACCAAAAAAACCAGAGGAAAAGAGAATTCAAAGAAAAACGTCGAAAAATCACCACAAAATACATAGCCCAAACAAGAACATCATGACCCAAGTAGGCTGGTAACCACTTTTTAGGCCATTTCCAAAATTATACCGCTTTAAAAATTCGATCACGAAAAACAAACGAAAATTCAAAAGTGTGTATTCTATTAAATAGTGTAAATGAAATCCAATTAATTTTATTTATATATTCCCCACAGTAAGTCTTAAAAACATAGAGACGATTAGAGAAGAGAAAAGTGGACAATAAGCTTCACATAAGAACAGAAATTTCACACGGAACGAAAGATTGTAAGTAGAAGAATAGATTAACACACATAATTTAGAAATATTAATATCAATAAAACTCATAGAATTCCCTGAGGAAGATGCCAACAATAAGGTTGCCAGCATTTTTTTTAGCACGTATCCGGGCCGAAAAAACCGGACAATTTTTATAATAAAACCTGGCAAAATGCGGGCATTCGATTTCAAATTGACAACCATAAATCCTGGCAATATCCGAGCAAATTTTGTCAAAACTCAAACATTCTGTCAAAAATATAGAAAAATAAATAAAGAAAAAATTTTTTTCGTCAAAACTCATCGATAGATTTGGAACCGAATTTTAGGCTTCCAAAAAAACCTTTCATGACTGTTTTTATAAAAATTGTTAAAAAAATTTCGTTTCGGAGGTGTTTGTTGTTTTTTTTGTTTGATTTGCCAAATAATGTGAATGAATCCGTGTAAAATCCGTGCATTATTTAACAAAATCCGGGCAGGGCCGGACTGTTCTTAAATTTAGTATTAAATATTCGTGCAAACCCGGATAAAACCAGGCAATCTGGCAACCTTAGCCAACAAACATCGAAACGTAGGATAAATCGAAACATCGTTTTAAGAAAATAAAGACTAATATGCCGAAAAACAATTAATTTCAATTCAATCATCCAAGAATTTTTTACACAGTTCTACCCAAACTTGCTCGAATATTTAAACAAAAAAATTGGAAAAGGGTCGGCCCGGCCCGGTTGCACAAATTTTGTTAGAAAATATGCTGGTTTTATCCGGGTTCATCCACATTTTTTTGGAAAATCAAACAGAAACTTCAAATTGCATTATTTGAATTTAAAATTTTGTCCCCATAAATATGCTGTTTTGCTAGATTTATTAAAATAAACATAAACGATTTTTTTTCGGAGCCAGAAATACGATTAAAAATCTGGTTAGGTTTCTCGATGAAAAAATAAATATTCAAATGTTTTTTTCCTTGATTTTTGTTAAATATTTCCAGAATTTTTGTCAAATTTTCTAATATAATACCTGGATTTTTGTTTGAAAATTTAAAAATAGAATTCCCGAATTTTTCCATGTTTTAAATAAAATTACCCGGATTACGTGCGGTAAAACTTCAAGCATTCTTAAGCTAAGTTTACAAGATTTTGTTGAAAATTTTAAGATTTGAACCATCGATGAAAGTAAGTTTCTTATTTTGTTACTCAAGAATTCTTCATACAAATCCTAATCATGATTTGAAATATTTAAGGATGTATTTTCAAAAGTTTCCATTTAAAACGAAAAACTATTAGTTAGAGGAGAATGAGGATAATTGATCCCTGGGGATACTGGATTGCTTTAACTCGAAACAGGGATGTTTTACAAAAATTAAATATTCTAGATAAATGTGCCAAACACAACAAAATAACAATGGTGTTATCTTAACAAATTTTAAAAATTTTAATTTTCGATTTGAAGAACTTTGCTTGAAAAATTTTACACATTGTAATTTGAAGATTTTTTTCATCACTTGAAAATGTTTCTCATATGAAAAAATTATTATAAAAATATTTATTCCAATGTATCAATCGTAAGAGTATAATATGAACTCCATGATGCAATATTTTCAAAGCAATAGTAAACTCTCAATTTTTTTTAAGAAGAAGTTTTCCAAAATTATGTTATGGGTATAATTGATCTCTTGAGTCCAAAAAGTTGTATTTTTCATCAGAACGGATCGTGATCATTGGTTATCATGAAGTTACTGATATCTGACTGTATTTATCAGAAAACTAGAAAATTGCGCCTTAAAGTATGCAATGTCTCTAGGGTAGAAAACAAACTTTTATAATTCTCTTTGTCTGATACTTACAAACAGTAAAAAAGAAAACTAATATGGCAAAAATTGTCAACGGACTTTTATTGTCGAATTTTATTAGTTTTTTTCTGGGGTCAGGGCATCCTGAATAAGAGATCAAGTCTCCTGTAACTTAAAAAATATCACAATTCTTTTAGTCTCACGAAAATGTTTCTAGCTCATCTATGAGTTCTTATATCGTTCTAACTTCAGGAGCATTTTAACTTGAAATAACACGCTATTAGAAAAATATATGATGAAAATAAGAAAAGGGGATCAAGTATCTCCATTCGACCGGCTGTAAAAAATGACTTTTTGCTCTTATATGTCTTTTCGATGCCTTTTGGGCCACCAAGCATCAATGTTAAATTTGGAATGATTTGGTTGATTCCTGAGCTAGCGCAAGACGTTTCAATGTTATGTGGAAATTTGTATGGAAGAAGAAATTTTTGCACATTAAATCATCCAGAAAATTCAATTAAGCTTAAAATGAAGTCGGTCTTTGATTTTTGGTTTTGACTATTCTTAAGCTTCATTTTTGTTTACATGACAAGCAGCTAAAAATTGCATGGAAAAAGTTATAACCATTTCTAAATAAAAAATCTGAATCCATTCTAGTATTTAAAAATGGCAGACTTTGCTTGCTAGAGCATTCAATAATTTCATGAAACGTTTTTACAAAGGTTATATAAATCAATATATTCCCTGGCTATACAAATCAGTTTTTTGAGATTTTTTATTCTCATTCTACGGTTACACAGCTTTCAAATAAGCAGTCAAAAAGGTAAAAATTAAAAACATTAAAAACATTGAAAATATTTTTTATGTGTAAAATCGAATGTCTTTCCTGGCATACAAGTTAATTTTGTGCTTTGTTCACATGAATTGTACTGCAAGAATAAAGAAATATTTTTCATCCAAATTTATATTTTTCTGAACTTTCAGTACATCTCTGGCGATTTATGAATGCAGAATTTTGTTTTCCCATACAAAATTGAAACTCGTTGCGCTAATTTAGGACTGGATGGATCACTTCCAAAATTTCTATTGCTATCTAGCAGCAAAATCAACCAAAAAATGTTATGGGAGATGTAAAAATGTGAGAATTTGAAATTTCCATACAAAGCTTGCAGCGGACTAATCCCCATCCTCCCCTATATAAAAGAACTTAATAATGAAAAAAACAATTTGTATTTAAAAATAATATTCTTGAATTTTTTATATTCGTGCACGGTTTGCGAAATTTTTTTTTATAAAAATGTCACAAAACCCTGCCCTCATAAGTCAGTTCTTCTTTCAGTTCTGTATGTTAGGTTTTCATTGGAAAATTTTTGTGACGTTTTGTCGAGTGATTTTTGAGATAGCGTCCATTGAAGAAGTTCATTGAC
Source organism: Uranotaenia lowii (assembly GCF_029784155.1). Taxonomy (NCBI): domain Eukaryota; kingdom Metazoa; phylum Arthropoda; class Insecta; order Diptera; family Culicidae; genus Uranotaenia; species Uranotaenia lowii. The sequence continues at coordinate 47,554,970 of NC_073692.1, read as the reverse complement.
TTAAATTTTTGGACGACACGAACGCCATCTATAATGCATACTTTGAACCTCCCTTTTTCCGGTATTTCTTGTTTTCTGAAGCTTGATTTTCAAAACTAATCAAAACATTTAATATGATCGAAGTTAGGACAATTTTTGCAGATTGTCCTTCATCGACACAAAAAAAAAATATTCTACTTTTGATCACTCACAGAGGTGGAGTAATTGCACCAATTATTATCAATTTTCACCCATGCAAGCCGAAGTTATAAATAAAACAAAATGTTCCATTTATTTTTCGAATACACCCATTAGTTCCCATTCTGAATTAAATTCAAACAATTCACAATTGACTTACGTAATTGAAAAAGATATTCGCATTTAATTTTACAACATTCAAGAACTAAGATTCAAATAATTGCTTTACTTAGAAGTCTGAAATAAAAAAAAACCAAATGAAATAAATCGGGAAAATTTCTTCTTAGAAAGCCATCCAGTATTGGAAATTGTCTCAATTTGCAAACGCCGGCTTTTCCGGACCCCAAAGTGAGTAGCAAAGGTTGATCAAATCAACTTTCCTCGCAATTACCATTTCCAATGAATGAAACCTCGCCAATTTGAAACAAAGGAAATGCTTTTCCATTTCTGGGCCACTTTTATTGCCGTTATCTTGGCTGGACCAGACGATTTTTTCCTTCATTCTTCCGTTTCTGCTGACGACTACTGGAGGTACCCAGTTCCCGGTAATGGAAATTCATCCCTTCAGACTAATTCACACAAACACACGCACACACACTTTCCATATGCGTGCGTAAGCACTTGTAGATTTTCTCGGGATCTCGGGCTGTAATTGGCTGACCCAAGCCGGAATTTTCAGACCCAGGGTAGAGGAACTAAATTGAAGGATGCTTCAATGATTATTTGGTAACAGGTGCCTCATTAGCTTCTTTTGGGTTTTTCTATTGGAGAAGCTCTCAAATCAGCGGAAGATTTTACCTTACTTGAAATCAAATCTTAAGAAAACCAATCAGTGGGGTTATCACCCTAGCAATTGAGACGATATAAGGCCAAAGAGGATTAAATAGGGGTTTTCGTTCTTTCTGCGGTCGGTCCAAAACGTATGGATCTAAGTACAAATGTATGGTGTAAATATCGTCTGACGTCTTTTTCCTTGCGGCTTCTAACGAGATGACGTTAAGTGGCAGCCAATTGGCTGTTTGTTGAACCAGAAAACAAAGACTTTTGGGTGGAATTACGACGAACGACGAAGGATGGACGAATCCTCATCATCGGGAGACGTTTGATGTTTCGCAAAAATTTTCCGATTCAACTTCGAAAGCTGAAAACGACACTCAGAAGATTAAGAGGGTGTGATTTTGGTGGTTATGTTTTGCCAGCTGTTGATCCGAGAGATTTTCTTGCAAAACATGGAAGATTATAAAAAGAGAATATCCAAGAAATCGAGCTCTGTAAAAAAATGGATAATGGTAAAATTAATACTGCATCCAAATTCTATGCACCTTGAAAAAAAGGGAATTGTGTGACGTTATGCTATTTTTCAAAAATCTTTTGAATGTAGATCAGTGATATAAGTATTCGATGAATAAATTTTGAAATAAAAATTGTGGTTTCAAACACTAAACTTGTTTCAACTGAAGATATTTCAATTAAACCCATTCAACCCTCCAAAGTCGAGGTAGGGGTGTTGACTGTCAAGATTAGAGTTGCAATACAAAAGGTTTATTGAATTGCATATCAAAATTTACAATTAAAATAAGTTTCAACTCGCGAACGTGGAATAGGGTCGTAGAATTAAATATCTCAGGTCTAGAGTAATGAAGGACTAAATTTTCTGATACCACTTTCTGGTATATTTATTTTAAAACACATTTTGGGATAAAGAAATTTCCCGTTGATCCGGAAATTAATTTTTTGAACTTAGAACTTTTCTTGGAGAAATCTCCATGGAATGAGATTGAACCCCTAAACCTACGACTCACCCCCGCCCACAACACCGTTCGTACGGCCTTGTTTTGAATATAAGTTATTTCTATACTTATGATTTTAAATTTTATAATTTATTTTTAAAGTATTTGTGATTTTAATAGCTTTGGTTTATGTTGCATATTTATGAATATATGAAGTTTCTTTTTTCATTTTGGTATTTTTTATGGTATTTGTTGTTTTTTGTGATAAATTAAGTAAGTAGCAATTATTGTTATTTTTGCTATTTTTGTTATTTTTGTAAAAAGCGTTTTTTTTTTATTTTTGTAATTTTTGTAATTTTTGTAATTTTTGTAATTTTTGTAATTTTTGTAATTTTTGTAATTTTTGTAATTTTTGTCATTTTTGTCATTTTTGTAATGTTTGTAATTTTTGTAATTTTTGTCATTTTTGTAATTTTTGTAATTTTTGTAATTTTTGTAATTTTTGTAATTTTTGTAATTTTTGTAATTTTTGTAATTTTTGTAATTTTTGTAATTTTTGTAATTTTTGTAATGTTTGTAATTTTTGTAATTTTTGTAATTTTTGTAATTTTTGTAATTTTTGTAATTTTTGTAATTTTTGTAATTTTTGTAATTTTTGTAATTTTTGTAATTTTTTGTAATTTTTGTAATTTTTGTAATTTTTGTAACTTTTGTAATATTTGTAATTTTTGTAATTTTTGTAATTTTTGTAATTTTTGTAATTTTTGTAATTTTTGTAATTTTTGTAATTTTTGTATTTTTTGTAATTTTTGTAATTTTTGTAATTTTTGTAATTTTTGTTATTTTTGTTATTTTTGTAATTTTTGTAATTTTTGAAATTTTTGTAATTTTTGTAATTTTTGTCATTTTTGTAATTTTTGTAATTTTTGTCATTTTTTTTAAATTTTTGTAATTTTTGTCATTTTTGTAATTTTTGAAATTTTTGTAATTTTTTTAATTTTTGTAATTTTTGTAATTTTTGTAATTTTTGTAATTTTTGTAATTTTTGTAATTTTTGTAATGTTTGTAATTTTTGTAATTTTTGTAATTTTTGTAATTTTTGTAATTTTTGTAATTTTTGTAATTTTTGTAATTTTTGTAATTTTTGTAATTTTTGTAATTTTTGTAATTTTTGTAATTTTTGTCATTTTTGTAATTTTTGTAATTTTTGTCATTTTTTTTAAATTTTTGTAATTTTTGTCATTTTTGTAATTTTTGAAATTTTTGTAATTTTTGTCATTTTTGTAATTTTTGTCATTTTTGTACTTTTTGTAATTTTTCGAACTTTTGTAAATTTTGAAATTTTTATCATTTTTGTAATTTTTGTATTTTTCTTTGTAATTTTTGGAATTTTTTTTTGTAATGTTTGTTTATTTTGTATTTGTTGTAATTTTGGTCATTTTTGTAGTTTTTTTAATTTTCGTAATTCTTGTAATTTTTGTCATTTCTGTTATTTTCGTTATTTTTGTAATTTTTGTGATTGTTGTTATTTTTGTCATTTTTGTTTTTCTTATAATTTTTGTCATTTTTGTAATTTTAGTAATTTTTGCAATTTTTGTATTTTTTGTAATTTTTGTAATTTTTGTTAATTTTTGTAATTTTTGTCATTTTTGTCATTTTTGTCATTTTTGTCATTTTTGTCATTTTTGTCATTTTTGTAATTTTTGTAATTTTGTAATTTTTGATATTCATTATTGGTTATTTTTTGTCATTTTTGTAATATTTGTAAAATTTGTAATTTTTTTAAATTTTTGTAATTTTTGGAATTTTTATTGTTTTTCTTTGTTTCGTGTAATTATTGGTATTTAAATAGGTTTAGTATTTTTTTAAAATTATTTATAATTTTTTTATTTGTATTTTTTATTTGTATTGAAATAAATTCTTATCATTTCCACTTTTTCAGTTTGCCTTAAAGCATGGATCACTATAAATCTGGACGCATTAAAACGGGTCTATCTCGGAGCTATGTAAACGAAATAAAAATGTTTTGTTCTTGAAATGTAGGGTTTTTATTGCACTTTAAAGGAAAAATAATAAAAAAATTATTCCAATGTTGTTTTGATGAATTTTCGAACATTTGGTTGAGTATCACTCATTATAGTTTGAACACCCTATTCGCTGACCTCAGCGGCCATTTTGTTCCACAATCTCTTCATCTCTGTTGCTTCCCGAGTCGTCCTACCATTCTTCTTCAGTTGGGTTGGGTTGATGTCCTTTTCGACAAAATCCACCCGTTGGTCCAATACCACTGTAGTACCTCCTAACTGTAGTGGCAGCATGCCAAATCTGGCGAAAACTTTACTGGTCTTTTATGAGATCTAATGTACGAAAAAAACGTTTTTGAAGGCACTCCTCCTTGTACATTTCGGAGTCCATGGTCTTGTTTTTCACAAAAACCGGGGTTTTTCATCCGCAGCTGCAAATACCTTGCCAGATCAAACACTTTCTTGCCAACTTATCGGCAAAAACGAATTTGAACTTAGCGGAGACATCACCCCGACCAGTGCAGTGCACCACTGCACTGGCTTTATAAAATTTTTGGCCAGGGAGCTGCGCAAAATCCATCTTCACGTACGTTTCGTCATCCATGAGGATGCATCCGTCGTACTTCGTTGAAATCTTGTTGTATAACTTCCGGGCACGTCCTCCCAACCAACCAAAAGTTTCATAAAACAGGTACAAAAACGCTTACTCAGCCCCATCATTGATATGAAGTACGTTCTATGCAGCTCAAAATTTAAGTTCTTATTGATACTTTCAAGTTCCAAAACAAGTTTAATGATCTTCTATTCAGCTTCCAGCGGCCTCTTAATTCAGCTTCCAAAAAATCGCAAAATGAGCAACAAAATTTCTCTCTATCTCAACTGAACCGTTGGCTTCGGTTCATATCACCTTCTCTTGATTATTTACTGTGTTCTGTACCGGTGCCGCCATGATGCCACGCGCCGGATTTCAAACTCGACAAATTGCTCAAATGCTTTTTTCCTATATTTCCTACATATATAGCATCAGAATGGTCACTCATGTACAAAATTACTTGTTGAAAAAAAACTTGCCCGGCTTGGGGATCGAACCTTCGTGGTGAGAATCGAACACGCTACCACGAGACCACGCCTAGATGTTGTTTTAACTGAAACTAAAACTCGAAGAGGTGATTTGATTTTGGAAGCACATCAATGCACTTTTTGTGACTTATCAAATCCCGTTTGAGCACTTTTGTGTCCTTTATGTGACTTACCAAATCCCGTATTGTGATCTTTTGTGCCCTTTATGTGACTTAAGTCCCGTATAACGTACGTATAGATCACTTTTGCAGCTTTCAAGTTCGTTAATGAGCACATATAGTTCACTAATGGGAATTGGGCAAAACAAGTCACATACAACGTACATATTAATCACTTTTGCAACTTTCAAGTTCATTAATGAGTACATTAAGTTCACTAAAGGGAATTGGGCAGTTGATTCTCTTTGTCAGCCAATATGTAACGTTCAATGCCTTCGTTCAAGTAAATATGTGACTTTTGGTTGCCTGGGCTTTGGCTACTAAATTCTGCTTCAATGTCTGGTTTGGTTGCTTACTGGTCCGATAGGATCGTATTCCTTCGCGTAGACGAATTCTGCTGACGGTGCACCGGTCGGCGTTGAATTTCTTGGCAATGTCATAGTCCGACTACCCTGTGTTTTCCTTGATCGTTCTCAACACCTTCAAATGCAGTTTCTGATTCTTAGGTCCACTATAACGCTTGGTATGAACCTGCCGCTCGATAGTACGCATCTCACGGAAACGTTTGAGAACGCTACACACGGTTGATTTGACAATTTTTAACGATTTCGTGATTTTTGAACCCGACCACGTCGGGTTTTTGACGTGGGTGTTCAAAATTTATTTTCATCTCGCGCTTCCATCACGTGTAACTTTTTTGAAACAAAACGAATCGTAATGAAATTTTCAGCACTGGTAGAAGAAACATTCCTCTACAAAGTGTTGCCAAAACATTCCAGATCCGACAACTAGGAGCACTATGGTAAAATAAATAGTGCGTCCAGATTTGTAGTGATCCATGCTTTACTTGTAATTTTTTTCGTGTTTGTTTGTTTTGTCATTTTAGTTATTTTTGTCATTAATTATATTTTTCAATTTTTTTTATATATGGATTACAGTACTCTCTTATAAATCAAACGCTTTTTATTCAGACAATCTCGATGTTTTTTTTTGGCTAAAGCAAGCTCAATTGTTTGCTCTATACCTGACAATATTTTTTAAAAGTTATTTCACTTTTCAAATGTTTATTTCCATAAATCTTTAGCCAATGAACGATTTCTTCTTTCGTTCGGTTAATTGTGATTAATTTTGAGCCTTAGGCTTGTGAGAGATTCGTATGATTTTTTTAATATTTTTAAGCACATTGTACTTTTATGTAGATAAGTCAAATGGCTTGCATTCGGTCACTGATAAATCAACTTGGAGAGGGAAAACGGCGTATTTGAACAGCATTACAATATTTAGCCATTCTGGTCCCGTAGCAGTGTTTGTAATGTTTTTAATTTTGCTTTTCCTTTTTAAATTTTTTTGAATGTTTAAATATTTAAGTTCCTTATGTTTTGAATTATTATTTTTATTTTTAAATAATTATAAAAAAAATGAAAAAATGTTTTTAAGTAAGAATATAAAAAAGTCTTTATTTGTCAATGTTTTTTGCTTTGACTATTTTTCAAGTATAAAATAATTAACATTAAAATTTATTTCTTGAAGAACATTATACAATTTTTCATTTATTCTCTCGTTCTTCGAGACGTCACATCTGTTTTTAACAATAAAAACCTTAATCGCGTGTTCCATAATTCATCTGATTGTAATATTCGTACATCCAGGGAGATCGAATGCAAGGATCATCCACTTCGACCACCAGCTGTTCCTGCTTGTTCACTTTTTTCCTTAAGGTAAGTTTTGCCCTAAGTCGGTTCAGATTTTCCTGTGTTGTTTTAATGTAACACTTACTCAAAGCCGGACAAAACTTTAGAAAAGATTTCAAAACGCTCATACTGCAACGGTGTGTCGTTAAACTTTCTAAGCTTTTCATTTGACCGAATAGTTTATTCCATTCCCCATGGACGCCTTTTAGGTTCGCCATCGTCAGTTGTTTGAGATTCGAAAAACCGTTGGTTGCAACTTGCTCTAAGCTTTGATTAACAAGTCGAACTTCCAAATGACTCAACCGGTTACAACCATGCAAAGCCACGGTTCCAATTTCCAGATCTCCGTCGAAATCACTCTTGCTCCAATGTGTCCCATACGTATCCTCCCAATACGACGCATTAGGAGCATTTCCGTACCAAATGCGAGCGTTTGTTATTTTGGGACCAAATACGTTGAACGTCACCGAAGAGTGATCCCGGATGGGTGATCCAAATTTGCTCAGTCGGAGTCCTTCCCATTTCAGCACTCGCACTTCCGGGAGATACAATTCGAACTGTTCGAAGTCACACCTTTCGGTGAACTGGACCGGCACAAATTCCACGTGTAGTTCGATTATTTGGCTAAAAATTCGTTCAAACCGTTGGTAAATTTCGATCAGCATCCGACAAGAATCCACTTTCAGGAACAATTTCAGCAGTCCAAACTTGCTCTCGCAATACTGTATCTTGTTGAACAACATTTCCACATAGTCGGGCTTCATGTAGCACGATATAAACACCGATAGTCCTCTGTAGTGGGAAAAGCTGTTTTCCAGGCTTTGAGGATCTGTCTCATGACGCAGACTCAGGGAGATGTTTCGCTGTGTGAATGTGGAAACCACGGCCTCGTTCCATTCCGTGCTGACCGTTCGGGTTTTCAGAAGTTGCTCACACGGTACCCAACCGAATATATTTTGCTTTATTTCCAGCGGGAAATCGTTGAAAGATGGCATTTTGCTTGAAACTGGCTTAGAAGGCTAACACTTTTGAATCAAGAAAACTGGTTTAACTAATGATCAATTGGTGAGAACGGAGATTATATTCCTTCTTATAGGTAACCGAAATGATTTCTGGTAAGGTTTGTAGAACAGCCAAAGAAGAATCAATAGTAGCACCTGGTTCCAAGATACTACCTGTGTTAGCATTTAAACGATCTGTGCATGACATCAGGTCAAATATTAGGGTTCAGGTACCGGAATAAAGAAAATATTTACAAAAAGCTCGCCTCTTGATTTTGATTTGATTTCTTGGCCTAATCTCACATTCTTGATTTTTTAACAGATTTAACAGATTTTTACAGATATGCCAGAAATTGGCTCAATTCCGGCGGTATTTAATCCTATATCTAAGCATTTCATTCTTCGACACTAGATGACGTTCACGAGCTGAAATTATTTGTTAATTGTCAATTTTGATTTGCAATTCAATAAACCTTTTGTATTGAAGCTCAACTCTACTTTAACACTAAACGTACCGGAGGCGGTCAAATGACGGTTTTTGAACTTTAAACGATGATTACGCCTGATATAATTTTTTTCGCAAATTTAGCGACAGGACTATTTTTGTTTTTGAAATGCAAGTATTTTTGAGTTTTTAAATTTTTTTTAAGTGTTGCGGTTTTGGAATAACGCATGTGGTATACCTATTCATACCGCGAGCGGTCAAATGATGGCAAACACCGTTTCGTTTAAACCTCTTTGTTTCTCAACCAATTTCTACAAAATTTATAGGTTTGAAAAGCTTATAACTTGACTCAAATATGTTTCTCAGACGGTTTTCAGCTACAATCAATAACTTTAAAGTTATTTACAGTACAAGAATTTTTTTATGAAACAACATGCTTCAGGATGAAGTTTGTAAATTAGTAATTAAGTGCTCCAAAAATATTTCACTTAGTGCCTGAGAAAGCTGAAGTTATAAGCTGTATGTTTCACATATGGAACATTTTTTCAAAAATTTTCTAAAATCATGGCCACAAAAAATGTAAAAAAAGTTGCGAATAGGTATATTCAAAGTGTCGGTATGTTTAGTGTTAAAAAGAGTTTAGATGTAGATATTACACAAGGGCACATTTAAGATATTATTTTGATTAGTTTTGGTGCCCCGACACTTTGAAAGTTATTAAAAATTATTTAAAAAAAAGTCCTGCACATTTCTGACAAATCTTCAAATAAAAGAAAAAAAATTAAAGTAGAAGTTTTCATCAACTTTCCCTAAGGCCGCAAGTCATTTTGACTTCTGCGAAGAAAAGTTAAAGAAGTTTTCTAATTGTTTACAACTCCCAACCAAGGTTGCCGAAATTACAGAAAAATCTGTAATTTCCGATCTTGATACATCGACTGTAACATACCTCAAGTCATAACCGTAGGAACGGGGGGAGGGAGGGGGGGTTTGAGGGGTTAAATAATCTTCATAAGGATGAATAGGTCAAGCTAAATGTTCTCCTCCAAAATCAAAATTTCATATTTAAATGAACGACCAAAGTTAATCAAGAGTAACAATCTCGACTCAGAACTAAGGCCAAAACCACGAAATCTTATCCCAGGTCTACAATTCTACTTCCGATTTTCTTAAATTTACTCACTTATTGATAGAAATTTTTAAGACTGTACTCGTAAAACCCCTTTAAAAATTATTCACAAAAGAAGTTGGTGCATGAATTTTTGGTACAGTCCTTTGTCTTGAATATCGAATTTTCAATAAAATGAGTTTCACTCAGGTTGCCTGATTGTCCGGATTTTGCCCTAAGGTTTTTACTTTATTTGCAAAATCAAAGAAAAATTAGCAATTATGTATTTGTTCGAAACAGTTTTTCAACTGAACTGGTTAATTTAGATGAAAAAATAAAAACATTTTTCTTCTTGATTTTAATTGAATTCCTAAATATTCATTGAATATTGCCCAGTTATGGGTTGTATACTTTGAAATCGAATGCCCGAATTTTGCAAGGTTTTTAGATAAAACAGCCTGGATTTGCCCTGCCTGGATAAGTGGGAAAGAATATCTGGTGACTTAGTTTTGAATAATTTCCGATGTTCTGGTTACATTTTTTTTAATCTTAATTTGTTGCCTGTGGTCAGATTGTGGAATCTGAATCTAGTTTATTATTCTTGATCTTCACTTCGGTTTATCATTGGAACATAACCCTGATTCGAATCTAGATTTTGTATTTAAAACTAAAATTAGATTCGTCTTCCATTTTCGATACTCATCATTCCGGAACATTAAAAAAAAGTGTATGTAAAATAACAAACCATTTTTTAGATTTCAATTAACTCTAAATTTTTATGCTGAATTGAAACTTTTAAAAGTTCCATAATGGTGATCCAGCATTGAAATATCAAAATTCCATCATTTGGAATTTTCATTGAGATTTCATTGAGTTCACTAAAAATTCATATAGATAATCAAAGATTTGAAGTTTAATTCAGAGATTTCTGGTCAAAGATTCTATCAGTTCTGTTCATAATTTTCTATTGGAAATTTTTGTTTAGAATTGGGATTTAAAAATCGATTTCGAATTAGGAATTCAAAATATTTATTTAGATCCTAAATAGAGAATTCAGATTCGGAATTAAAATTCAAAATTGCCCAACACTAAACACAAAACAGGTAGATACAAATTAAAACTTTAATTTTATTTTTTTTCAAAATATTTTTAAAATGGTAATAACACTAGTTTACAGCATTTTTGAACTCAGTAAACTGAAGGTCATTTTCAATGTAAAATCGGGCGCTGAATCCGAAAATGAAATTCAAAAAAATCTCAGTAGAACCGTTTTTGAGTTATGCTCCAAATATGAAATTTCGAAAAAATTAAAAAAGTTCTTGTACTTAGATTAAAATATCTCGGACGGCATAACAGTAATTTGAAATCCCTCTTTTGCATATTGAAGGTGAATAAGTTTCCTATCGATCATCTGAACATTGTTTTTGCGTTTGACCAACGGTATTGTTGATATTAGTGACTTTATGAGAAAAAAAAATCATAAAAAACGCATTTTTTTAGAGAAAATTTTGTTTCAACGAAAGTTTTAGACTCGATGATAGCATTTAAAAAAACTGATTTTCTTTTGCGCTTAAATGTCAATATAAGACAAAGATTTCAAGTGGTTATTTGTCAAAATCGGTTGAAAATTGAAGAAGTTATGGCTACTTTACTATAACTGAAATTTTCGTAGTTTTTAATAATTCAACGAACCGCAGTACACTTATCACAGTATAGGAAGAATGAAACATGATAAATCTCACTCGCTCCAAGCCAAAATTATTTATTAGCTTACCAGAAGGTCACATGCCAAGTTTCAGGAAGATCTGACCATAGGGAGGGGTTGCTTAAGTCTCAAACGTGAATTAAATTTTGAGGTATTTTGCCCGGAAGGAACGAAAATTACTGGTTTATCATCAATAACTTTTTTCATCACTTAGCTGATTGTTTTTTATGTTTGATTTTATTAAAGTCTAAGTTGAGACAAATATTTCACCCGAAGATTGTAACTCGATTGGATTTGAAACAGAAAAGTTATTGCGGTTCAAAGGCCGCAAATTTTGTCCAACCCGCAATGAGTACTTTTTACGCATTGCGTTTTATACGAAAATTTTTGACCAAAATACAATCTTTGAACCGCAATAACTTTTCTGTTTCAAATCCAATCGAGTTACAGCCTTCGGGTGAAATACTTGTCTTAATTTAGGCTTTAAGAAAATCAACCATAAAAAACAATCAGCTAGGGATGAAAAAAGTTATTGATGAAAAACCAGTATTTTTCGTTCCTTCCGGGCAAAATACCTCAAAATTTAATTCACGTTTGAGACTTAAGCAACCCCTCCCTATGGTCAGATCTTCCTGAAACTTGGCATGTGACCTTCTGGTAAGCTAATAAATAATTTTGGCTTGGAGCGAGTGAGATTTATCATGTTTCATTCTTCCTATACTGTGATAAGTGTACTGCGGTTCGTTGAATTATTAAAAACTACGAAAATTTCAGTTATAGTAAAGTAGCCATAACTTCTTCAATTTTCAACCGATTTTGACAAATAACCACTTGAAATCTTTGTCTTATATTGACATTTAAGCGCAAAAGAAAATCAGTTTTTTTAAATGCTATCATCGAGTCTAAAACTTTCGTTGAAACAAAATTTTCTCTAAAAAAATGCGTTTTTTATGATTTTTTTTCTCATAAAGTCACTAATATCAACAATACCGTTGGTCAAACGCAAAAACAATGTTCAGATGATCGATAGAAAACTTATTCACCTTCAATATGCAAAAGAAGGATTTCAAATTACTGTTATGCCGTCCGAGATATTTTAATCTAAGTACAAGAACTTTTTTAATTTTTTCGAAATTTCATATTTGGAGCATAACTCAAAAACGGTTCTACTGAGATTTTTTTTAATTTCATTTTTGGATTCAGCGCCCGATTTTACATTAAAAATGTTGGTCAGTCAATCAAGTTCACGATTTTTTTAAAATTTGTAAACTAGTGTAATTATTCATGTTAATGTATTGTTGCTAAAATAACTTGTTCTTAATCTTCAGGTTCAGGATAATTGAGCTAGAAATATATTTTATTGGATTGTTGTTTAACAGTATTTATATTGTAGACAATTCAAAAACAAGGATTCAAACTAAAATCTGAATGTATCGAGTTTACAAGAGTTGAAAATAAATCTGATAGGATCCCCAAACAAGATTTCCATTCAAATGAAGCTTTCAAGTTTCCTCATTTATTTTTTAATGCTTAAAAAACTGAGCACTTTTAGGGCTTATTTTTGAAAGTAATGGATTTAAATGAATAACTATTAATATAAAAAACTTAAACCCGAATAATGAGATATTTACTCTTAGTATCACCTTTTTTGCATATTCTTTATGTATGCAATTTTCAAGCAAAAATGTTAAAGGAAAAATTTTGTCACCAAACGCCCAGCACCCCCCACAAACTCCATGAGGCTGTTCTTCCTAAGACCCTGCCTCAAGATATTCCATTTTCACGGAAAACTTGAATTTTTAAACTTTTTTAGGCCTACTAGCTTCTTTTTGAAATGCATACGCAAAATATTTTCACGACCGATCATCGTCCTTTTTTTTCCTTTCCTGGACATTAATTTTCTTAAATTTGATTCCAGCAGATTTAACTCTAAATTTAAAAGCCTAAAATCGTGCCTCAAATTTTTGTCATTTTTTATAAGAGTTTTGATGCTGAAATTTACATTGAAATTATAATTTGAGTCTTAATTCTTGAATTACTACTACTACTCGAACGCTGAGATCAAAACCTTAGATGTAATCTGTTTTCTAAATCTGAATATGCACATTAAATCTAAATCATGGGTGGCCAAAAGATGGCCCTCGACCAACTTTATGTGGTCGGCAAAGCTCTTTTTGGGAAAACCATGTTCTAAGAATTGAACGTTTTTCTTGGTATGCATATATCATTTGGACATATCTGCATCTACACTAACTAAATTACATAACAATCTTAAAATCTCTTTGAATTGATAAAAACCAAAAAGGGAAAAGTTAATAAATACTTATTTCGAGAAAACACGCTTTTCAATTGTTGTGTTTGGCTATTTTCCATAAATTTTTTGAACATTTGCAATTTTCTTTCGAACGTAAAGGTATACGAATATAATTTCAAAATACAATAACAATTACAATTTTCAAATTATCAAAACTTTTCGGTATTTGACAATATTACAAAGTTCGTTGAAAAAATTGTTCTTTTAAATATCAAAAGCTTGTGAACGTTACTTTTTTTCAACAATTTCATTCTCCGTTTTATTTAATTTTATCAACCAAATTTTTTTTGGGGCACGGTGATGGGCGATAATGGGCGATCATTTTTTATATTTGAAGATCATGAAATTGATTAAACGACCATTGCAGTCCCGCTATTTAACATTTCTGGAAAGAAATCCTCGACACAAAATTTCGAAGTTTGGAACTTCTCTCTGAGTCAGGATGTCGCCTAATAAAACATCTCTCATTTAAATCTTACATTTCAATAAGGTTAGTGTATCGAATGTGATTCTCTTTTCTCTCTCTCACGTGGAATTCTAAAAAATAATTAATATCACATTTAAAGTGAATTCATAACTTAAATTGCAAATTTTAAACGATAAAGTTGCTTTAGTTTAAACTTCGTTGAAAATTGGGTAATATAGGCATTTTACGTTGTTCCCGTTATCGAGGAAGAATGACCTTAACGGGTTAAACTCCTATCAAAAAAAAAAAAAAAGTTGTTGCCGTTATCTACTTACTTCAAGAATCGTTTTACAACATACCTGTTATTAAAAACAGGTTATTGTGCATTTTTTTTTAAACAATCAAGAGCATAAAAAAGGTTGGAGTAAGTAGCTAAAAAAGGCTGTCAAATAAAAGTTTTTTATGGTTATGTTTTTGCTGGCGAACCAAATTTCGTGACTTTTCCATGATCCGGTTTCGCAAACGACCAACAATGCTAGGAAAGATATTTTATATTAAAATTTCATTAAGTCACGCTACATTTTCCCTTTATATCCCCAAGACGAGTTCTATCTACATTCATGCAAATAAATAACGCGGAAATGTATGTCACCCAGAGTAAGGGTAGCAGAGAGCTAAATTGCATTCAGTGGTTATTTTCTGCCCCGAGTGATGCCGCAAGGTGAGAAATTCGACGAAACGGAGGAAAAGCTACAAGGCAGGTACTAGCTAGGCATCCGGCCTGTATGAAACAGTGTAACAAACCTACCCAAGATCTATTACGTACATTCACAGAAATCTGGTACCGGAAATGAAATATTCTCGCTCCCATGCATGCGCACCCCCAAGAGCAAGTTTCACTTCATAATTCCCGGAAAGCCCCCGCGCGCTTCATGGTTTGTTTCTGAAGCGTAGAAAGTAGAAGTTGGTGGAACTGTCAAGCTTTACTCAGTCTGACTTTGCTGAGTCTGACTGTGAAGTGGGACCTTCATCAAGGTGTAATGATGATGATGATGTGCTTGCATGCGTTTGAGAGCTTTGCCAGTGAACCTACTTACTTTATCCTTTCCTTGGTATTTCTGCGTTTTCATCATCAACTTCTTCTGATTCTAGCCACGGCTTCGAAGGTGCCCCTGTGCCTTCCGAGAAATACTCACCCGGAAAAGACTGGTGATGAAAAAATTTTGAAATGCAAATTAAAGCAGATATTCCTTCACCCCTTTTCGGGTTTGGTGACACAAGAGTCAGTTTTATCCTTGAGCATTTTTTTGATAAGCTTTCTTTATTATCCTGTGAAATTTATTACATGGAATAATTAAATTTTCACTGACCGATATATAGGTTTTAGATTAGTAAAGTTTTAGTTTCCAAAATGTGTATGAAATACGAAAAAGGAAAAGTCTAAGGGAGGCCTGGGAAAAATTTCTATGGGGCAATATTATTTTTATTTTTTTTAATGTTTGTAACCAGTTGTTTTAAAACCTATCTAGTTTATTTATTTCTTGAACAAGCTTTACTTCTGCTGGACACAATTTTCAGATAGACGCCACAAAAAGCATAAACTCCTTTTAAAAATAAACATGTCAAATCTAAAGAAGAAAGAATATGGTAACTATGCTGATGGTTTCTTAGACCAAAGTCGTGCGAACAGGGAGGGGTTTTAGGAGTTAAACCTTCCCCTTTCCCATGGAGCTATAAATAGATTTTTAGTTCAAGAAATCAATTTACCGTAGTAACGGAATTCTACTGAATCTCAAAAGTATTAACAAGTATGTCAGAAAATGGCTCGCTTCCGGTGGAATTTCATCCTAGTTTATCTAGGCTCAGACATTTCATTTTACGACACAATTGAAACTAATTATTTATTGAAAATTTCGATTTGAAATTCCACGAACAATTTGAATTGAAACTCAAATATTACCCTTTAAACTCCAACCTTATCTTCAAAATGAGATTCTCTTTGTGTAACTAAACAATTTCAGAATTTGAATTCAACAATTTTAAGTTCAAATTCATTCATAGAATTCTTATTTTACACACCAACTAGTTTGTAGCCAAGTGACAGTAGACTGAGTCGATTTGGGGTCATTTTTTGAAGTTTCAAACTCTGGGTTCTTGAAAGCTTCATTTTGATTCAAAACTCATCCATGAATTTTTGCAGAATTTTTTAGTAACGTTTTCATGAGTAAATTTGAACTTTTAGGTTTATATGGAAAAATTGAATATTTTGTCCTGAAAAATCAACATCGGTTTTGCTTCTTCTATTGAACCGATCCTGCCAAGGTTTTTGTGCCAATTTATAAATTCTCAAGAGAAAATTTTCGCTGAAAAATTTTGTCGATGACTAAAACTTCGTATCTTATTGGGCAATAAAGTTATTAGCTGTTTACCAGGGGTATGCCTTTTGGTATTGAAAAACGACAAATTCAACTGACATCAGTGCTGGGTGCCTACCGAGATATTGCATGACTACTTTTCATGTAAGACTGATATGAAATATTCAAAAAACAAATTTTGTTTGAAAAATTGGTAAATAAACTTTATCGTAGACTACAAGTAATTATGACTTCTACAGAAACAGTTACAGAATATTTCGTTTACTTTTCTCCTTTTTGGATTTTTTCTCATTTCTGTAAAATTCGAAGAAAAAGATTTAAACTAAATTGAGTTTTAATATTTTCCAATTGGAAGTCAAATCGTTTTGCAGAAATAAACATTTTTCTTACCTTTCTTTGGTAATGTCACAAATACTTTACTACACAATTATATCTTTTCAAATTTCTAAAACTGCAAAATTTTGAATGGAGGATAGCTACCACTTTTTTAGCCTTACTCAAAGGTTTATTGGTTTATCAGTAATCCATGATTGAATCCACTCAAACCTGATTTATTTAAAAATTATAGACGCAATATCATCAAAACTAGATGTAAGGGGAAAATCTGTCAATAGATTCAATTCAGGGCGTTAAAACCTTCTAAATCAATCATTAAATCAAATGAACCAAAAATGCTGTTTCCTTAAATTAAATTTCATATGTTAATTATATGTTTTAATTTAGAAAAAAAATCTTTCTGACACCTTAAAAAGCTTTACTCTCCATATTTTAAAATAAATTTCATTTTAACATATTTAGTTTTATTATTTTGTATTATTTTAAAACAAATGCACCAAATTTAAAGCCCTACTATTTAATTTTTTTGGTTTTTAAAAGATTGTCTTTGCAATTCAATTCTGATTTTGTGTTTTGAAAACATAGGGGAAAGTCGGGTAAGACGGACACCTTAAAGTAGAATCGCAATAGAAAATCAGATATTACTAATTTCAACGCAGCTTTCGTGCAGATGGGCAGTTTAGGTTGTATGCTATCACATTTATCATTAGAATAAGTAAATTTCCTTCATCAAGACTCTTTTTATTGCTATCTAAAAAATGATTGCAAATAACACTTTTTAAAAACGGTCGGGTAAAACGGACACTGCTTGCCTCAAAAATTGCTGTAAAAGTTGATATTTTTGTGAGATGGTGAGTGCTATTCGACCGACAATTGCTCTTGCCAAGGTCTTTTGAAGGCATATGGAGGATCAAACCGATGAAGTAACGCCTAAGTAACTTTTTTTCAAAACGTTTGTTGTTCAAGCGCTTTGACCGAAATTCGCTGATTTTCCTCCAGATGGTTAAAAAGAAGCCTAATAAACACTCTAGCCTTGAAAATGGTTGAGGTTTCTGACAATTTTGCGAGTTATGAACTATTTTATGGGGAGAGAATATTACATCAAATAATAGATCCTCAAAGTTTTTGTTTGCTTTGTTTACTTTTATGGGAACTTGCTTGCTATAAATAAACTAAGGGTCTCGAAAGTGTTGATACACTTAGGCGAACATATTCCCATCATTAGATTAGTGCCAAATATTGTTATTCTCGAAATATTGAAAGTGTCCGTCTTACCCGACTCTCCCCTACATTAAATTAAAAAAAAAAGGAAGAATGCCACGATGCATTAATTTTCCAGAAATAAAAGAAAAACATTATATGAAGTTTCTGTTCTTCCAGTACCAAATTGAAGGTGATGAAACATTCAGGGCTTAAATTTATTTTTTGTGATGGTCCTACAGGCCCATTCGGATTCTTCCTCCACACCAAACGCATCTTTTGAAGAAGGAGAGACAGTTTATCCTTAGGATAATATGTCGGAGAGAATGAGGATTCTTGATTCCTGGGAATACTTGATTGCTCCGCTATATCTCGAAACCGGAATGTCTTACATAGATCAAATGTTCAAGGAAAATGTTCCAAATAGACCAAAACAACAATGCTGTTATCTCAACAAATTAAAAAAAAAAAAATTCGAGTTATTGAGCTTTGTTTGAAAAAAATTTAATTGAAATATTTATTCCCATATTATATTGAAATATTTTCAAAGCAAAATAGTTAACTCCTTTTTTAGGAGAAGGTTTTCTAAATGTATGTTATGGGTATAATTGATTCCGATAGTCCAAAAAGATATATTTTTCTTCTGAATGGATCGTGATCATTGGTTGTCATGAAAATTTTTAATATTTGTCCAATAAATAAAGTTTATCCAGTAATTATCAGATAAAAATGACCAAAAGTACTGTATTTATCAAAAAATAGACAATTGCGCCTCAAAGTAGGCAATGAATCTAGGGTAGTAGACCAACTTTCAGAATTTTCTTTGTCTCATACTTACAAACTTTGAAATGAGAACTAATATGGCGAACCTTTTTTTTTGGATTCTACTAGATTTTTGCCTTGGGTCAGGACCCCCTGAATTAAGGATCAGGCTCCTTTAGTAAAGGATCAAGTCTCTTGTAACTAAAAAAATATCAAAAAATTTTTAGTCTCACGAAAATGGTTCTAGTTTATTTACGAGTTCATGTGTCGTTCTAACTTTTGGAGCCTATGAAAATTAAATTACATGCTGTCAGAAAATACAAAAGACAGCGAGTTCCAAAATTTTCCCAAAAGAAAAGATGAAAACAAGAAATGGAAATCAAGAATCGCCTTTCTCCTTTATGGTTTACTTTTAATTTTAAACTATATAACCTGCTCTTGAAAATTTATATTCGTGTTATTTTTATCATTTTGATCTTTTTGTTAAACCGATCATGATGTTTCATTACCCAATAATGTTTGAAAGTTTCGAAAAGTTATTCAAAGAAGCAATATTAAGCTTATTTTAATGCGCAATGTTAACTTAATTAGTGTTTGCTTTATGCTTCAAAAACCAAAATTTGGTATTTCGCGTTTTTAATTTTTAGCAGTTTATTGTTGTTCATTCAAGAAATCAATTTTTTCAACAAATACTTTGTAAGTACCTATAGGTAAACTTTAAAAGATGAATTGACCATGTCATATTTAATATGTATAAAGTTCACAAAGAACTTCAAAAATGACGTTTTTTAGCATTTTTCATGATAACTGGAAGAATTTGAATACAATGAATGGGTTTAACTTTGACTCTTGAAATAAAATTAAATATTTTCTTCCCTTTATTAAAATAAATTCAATCGTCAACTTTGAGTTATGAATAAATTTTCTTTAGTTCAAAATGGAATTCAAAATATTTTCCCAATCAAGAATTTACATTTCAAATCATGATTGAATATTTTAAATTCATAATATAACCACGGATTTTTTCAGCCAAACTTTTAATTGAAAAATTATAAAAGTAATATAAATTGAGTTGATTTATAATTAACTACTGTTTTGCATTTCAGTACCTATATAATTTACTCTGGTTATCGACAAAGGATAAGGAGTCTTTACTGGCTTTTGAAAGTAAAGAAGAGAAATTAAATGGATTAGTAGTACATGAAACCATTCGAAGTCTGTTTTGAGCTTGAAAGGTTTTTGATAAATTTACTCTAACGATAGAAGTATTATCATTAGAATTCAAATTTCAATTTAAAAAACTTCCATTTTCATAGAAGCACTTGTTATTTGCGTAGAACAATCATTAGAAGCACAAATCAGACATCACTGCCCTGTGTTTTTATTTCTCGATATTGAAAATACATTTCTTTGGCCAACTTTTTTCTCCCTTTTTTTACATTCATTGATTTTTTTCTCTCCGACATTAGGTACATCATTATAACTAACAATCAAGACTTTTCCATCTTAATATCCTTGTTTTTCTGACCGAAAAAAACGCATCAAGATAGCTTTGAGCTAGACTCTTATCCTCGGTTAGGTTTCGGTTCCTATCACACTTTCATCAAAATTAGCGAAAAGAGAAAAAAACTCGTGCGACTTCATTGATGCATCGCCTACTGTTTTTTTAGACATATCGAAATAACCAAATAAAGATAAACACATAGAATCGAAGCAATTGAAAGATTCCTTTTAATTCAACCACGGTAAAAGAAATCTTGCAATTGCTTTGATTCAGTTGAATCATTCAACCAAGTAGGCTCACAACACAATAAAATGAACACATTAATTTTATCTGAAGAATTTAAATTCAGAATAAGCAATAAGTTTTTTTTTATTAAAATTATTAAATCCACCTCAGAATTTCAAATCGCACTAAAAAAATAAATTTTATATCGATTCAGATGTTATTTTGATGTGTTCTCTTGAAAATTGTTACCTTTTAACATGAAGTTTGCAAATGTTTGAAACATATTTTTTAAGTACGTTGAACATCGTAAGTTTTCACAACGTGTTTAATAAACTTTTAAAAAGACTTGTAACATTTCTGTATATTCCTATTTCAATATGATTTCCAAATTTGACTTCGCTAGAACTTTTCAGGACCAGAACTTTTTCTAGAAATCTGACAGTACGGTCAATTTAGACCGACAAAAAGGAAGTGAGACTAATCAAACACTGATTATTGTATTTTTAATGCTTGAAAAATGATTTTCCACCCAGTAGAGTCTCGTAAAATTGCAATAAATAAATGCAGCATAAAAGATCTCGGTCATAAAATGAAACATTTAAAATAAAACTGTCGAAGCTACATAATTCAAAAATGGTTCGGATTAAATGTAAATAAATTTCAGCAGAGCAAATAAAATAAGGTTTAAAAATCTGTGTCATTTAAATTTAGGAACCAAATTTCAAACTATTTCCGATTAAGATAGGGTTGCCATCCGTCCCGCAAAAGCGGGACATGTCCCGCTTTTTTGTTGAATGTCCCGCTGTTCCGCTTTTTCCTCAAAATGTCCCGCTTTTTTCTCGGAAAGTTTGTACAAAGTTCACTGATTTAAACTGAAAAAAATCAAATTTGAGTTTCAATTTGAATTCATTGGTTCAACACAGAAAATCTCAAATACGTCTTTTTACAAATAAGCAGCCTTTTTCATAGTTTATATTAACGAGCCTATAGTATATATATTTTCTGTCAGTGTCATTCCAATCGAGCAAAACCAAGCAGTTATAAAGGCAGCCCTACATCAGGGTTGCAAGCTCATTAATCAAAAGGGATCAGATTGCGCTTCTTTAGTTTATATAAGGCAATACTCAATAAATCTTAAGTCCTTACTATTACAGTAATATTCTGATCCAGTTATGCCTTCTTGTAGCACATTCAATCGATGTATGAAGAAAATATTGTTGAAGTAGCTTCCAAAAAATTTTAGATTATTATAGTTTTTTTCGCAGGAATCTCAATTAAATTATTTTTTATTTAACACCATCTTTTTTGACTCAATTGTCCAAATTATATGAAATTGGTAGCTTTCTTATATTTTCAAATTTTTAAACAAATTACCAAACAATCAAATTTTATACAAATTGAACAAAAGTTTTATACGCGGTATGACATCCGCCGTTAACATGTACGACTTGAAATATTTTCCCTAAAACAATGTGTTAATTCGTAAGAACCATGGAAAAAACGGTGCATATGACGAAAACCTTGTGAATAAAAGTCATGTAGAAAAAACTGACGTTGGTATACGTTTAAATTTTGCTATACAGTTAAGCTTTTTGAGGAGTTTCTAAAATGTCCCGCTTTTTTTCATGAAATGTCCCGCTTTTTTTCTGAAAGTATCTGGCAAGCCTAGATTAAGATCCTAAATCTAAAAAAATCATCGATTATCTTTATCTAAATTCAGAATCAAAGATCATAATCACAATTTTGTGTTGAAAGGAAAATAAAAAATATTATGAAATTTAAATGGTTGAAAAAACCAAAAAAATAACAATTGGAGATGGATAAGCTTTAGAAGTCCTTTCTTAAAAAAATCAACATTGGAATATTGAACACAAATTTAAAACAAAAATTCGCAAGGATTCGAAGGATTAAAACGGGATCGCAACTGAACAGAATTCGATAATACTGAGTGTTAAATTGAAATCCAGAGCATATATCTTGGTTCAGATTTTCAGATTCGAGGATAAAAGCATTAGGTTAACCCTTTAAAAAAAATTTTTTTAACTTAAAGACGTTGTGTCTCTATAAGCAGAACCATAGTTCAAAACGTGAAATTAAAATGTCGGCGATAGTTATGAATTTCCTCATTGATAAATAAAATCATGTATAATGATTTGATGTTTGAAATTTTTGAAAAAAGGTGAATATTACGTCAAGGAAACATGGTATTCGAAACTGTGAAATTAAGAATTAATACCAAAGTAATGAGAAAATTTAATCTTTTTGTAAAAACTTATTCTTTGATTTTTTTTATTGACAGATAAAGAGAGTTTACGCAATGAAAGGAAAAAAAGTGGTGCATCTTATCGAAATTTTTCAATGCATACCTCAGAAAAATAATTGTTTGTCAATATTTCATTTTCTGTCGAAAGTTTGAAAGCATAAATTCGCACGGTGTCTTCTTTCGGAACCAATGTAAAGAAACAATTGACATCTCCGAAAACTCGTTACATTTTAGAGGAAACTCTTCACTTCTTACTCACGAAAAAGCGATCGACGGGTCCGGAGCATCTTTTTTTTTATTAATTTGTTAACAAATCGCAGCGCGCGCCATCTGGATGTTTCCGATTTGAAAGTCAAATAATTCGCTTAATTTTTCAGCCGATTTCGATAAAAATTGAGAGATGAAAGTTATTACATATTTCATCATTGTTTCTCCCATAACAAATCATAAAAATGATTTTCTAACTCTATTTCTATAGATCATAGGAATTTAACAAGACTCTTTTGGTGGCAAATTAATGTCTTACAATTAAATACAACACTAAGTGTTTGGTTACTCTAACTTCCTTCTTGTCGGTCTGAATCTGAAAACTAATTTTTCTTAAATAAACTTTGAATATTTTGAAAACATTCAACTCAATAAATATTTTTCTTTTAAGTTTCGGTATTCAATTTCGGTTTACAAAAACGTGATGACATCGCAATCTTTGAATGTAAATTTTCTAAAGTCATTACAAGAAATTTAACATACAATTCATCAACAAATGCTTCTCTGGAACATCATTATACAAGTCGAATGCTTTCTAGTTCAATTTTTTTTCTTCGAAGACATTCAGATAGCTTTTTCAGAGCTAAAATTATGAATTGATTAACAAATATTTGTACAAGAAAAGATTAAACAAAAAAAATGAATCTGAGAATAACATCTTGAAATCTTTCATGGTATGATTTGTCTTTAATTGGATAAAAATGCCAGAATCAAAATTCACAATGATTACTGATATTTAACGCTGAAGTTACAGTCAAGAAAAAAGGTTATTAGTATGTAAATATCGTTTCGGAGATATTGTTGAAAAAAAGGTGAATCAAAAAACCAATCGAGGGCCTCAGAGCCTAAGGGATATAAATGCATTAAAGTTTATTCCAATATAAACACGTTTGAAAGTTTTCATTGAGCGCAATTTTCCATACATTTTTCGAAAAGTTTTGGTTTTAGATCGAATAAAATGGTATGAAAACATCATTTAAAAAATTTGAAAATTTCAGTAAAATACCTAGATATGAGAAAAAATGAAGAATTGATTGGCATCATTAACCTAAAATTGATCATTTTTGCACTTTTAACCATTTCGTTCCGAGGGCCTCATAAAGCTCTGAACAATCTGACTGTTTGCGAATTTTGAAACTGGTGCGAGGGTTTAAAACTATTTGAAAATTGTCCGAAAGATTCCTTCGAAGAATCCGAATAGTTTTTTTTGAACAAATAAAAAAAAACTTAAATGGGAATGTCAAACAGCTTTCTATAATTGATTTATTGGAAATTTGAATTTCACACCCTTCTACTTTCTCGAAATCCGGTCCCGGGGGAGGACAAGATTCAGTTTAGAAGCTCAAATAAAAAATTGTTTTGCATCAACAAATATTCATTCTGCCAAGTAACACTTTTAACAACCAGGACCTTATAAAGATTAAAAGAAACCTAAACTTTAAGCTAAAATCACGGTGACAATTTAATTAAAATTTAAACAAAAAATTCGCACTATTTAGAACAATTTTGAACCAAGAACTTTGGCCATAAACTATAATTTAAGAAGAAAATTTAAAAATTATTAAAAAAAACTTTCTAGAATTGTATGTTAAAAAAAACCGGAAACTCTGTAGAAAATTAAAAATATTTTTACAAAGGTGTATACTCTATGATAATTTCTATTGAAGACAAAATGTATTTTCGAGTAAGGAGAAGAAAGTTTCAATCATTACATTGATTTCTTCATTTATTTATCATTACATTGTTTCTTCCTCAAAATTCAGTTATATTTCGTTCATATTTTAGTGTATTTTTAAGGAATAACAAAATCTTGAAACCTGTTGTTTTGATGATTTTTTAATTTGTTCTAGCTTTGTACAGTGTTTACTTGCAGAAAAAAAATATTTATTGTGAAAAAGTATTTTATTTTGATGTGTTTACTTCGGAATTTTACCTTTTACATAAAATTTCCGCTTTTTTATGTTTCAAGAAATTTATTTATTCATATACAAAATCGAATTTCATAAACCTTGAAAAATCTTTATAATATCCATTTATGGTTGTTAAGTTTTAATCACCGCACGTACTTACAATCTTTTTTGATTGATATTTTTCGGTGAGCGCAAGACGAAATAAAAATGCTGTTTTTTAACGTTTTCGGCCTACTTAGGCCGAAAATGTTAAAAAACAGCATTTTTATTTCGTCTTGAGCTCACCGAAAAATATCAATCAAAAAAGATTATAATATCCATTTAAATGATTTTTGAATTTTAGGCGCACTTTATATTTTCAAAATAGAAATATTTCTAGAAATCAGTCAGTACCTTCAATTCAGATCAGCAAGAAGGAAGTGAGAATTTCCTCAAACTCATTACTGTATATTTTAGGTCTCAACAAATAAATTTCCACTTTGCAGAGACTTGTCACATTTCTAAAACCTATGGAAATTGAGTAAAAAAATTATTTTATGGTTTTTCTAAAAGAGAATCAATAAAATGCTAAATGGTTCAATTGTATGTCTCCCCTCAACTGAAAACTGCATTCTATCTTTGATAGAAATAATCATGGAGAATAATAACGGTTTTCTGTGTATTTTCTACATTGTTGCAAGGGATTTTTAATGATAATTGAAGAAACTTTTTTTTTTTGAAAATTCGAATTTTTTTTTATAAACTCAATACTATTTTGCCTAAATTTTTTATTAACTTCTTTTTTCATAGAACTTTTTGGAGTTTTTTTTTAACTTTTCAAGAAATTTCAATACATATGAACTTGAAAATAAATAATAAAAGTTTTAGAAATAACTATTAGTGCCAAATTTCAAAAATTTGCTCGTGTTTTTTTTTTCAAGAATCTTAAAAAAAATTGTGTTAGACCCCTCGATCAGTTTTTTACCTGAATAGTGCATTGGATAGAAGAGAGTCTCTTCAATAATGCTGCAAATATTCAGAGTTGCCGTATTTTTCTTTTTAAAGATAAAAAAAGACGTCATGATAGTACAATTACGAAAGTTATCAAATTTAAAATTGCTAAGTTTGAAGTTGTTGAATTGTGAAGATTGTGGAAAAATAGTGACGAAACCTGAGTGCGAATATTGATGCGGAAAAATTTATGAAGATGAATGCGCATTATGTTGAAAAGGTTGGAGGAATCATCATTATCATCAGCTTGGACAGGCTAACCGGTGGCGTCAGACGAACGAGGAACGAGCTAAGTACAATTTCTAAAACCATGACATTTCTGTCTGTTTTTAGTTGAACTTTCAGAAATTCTGCACTGAGAACCTGTACTTTTTATTAAACATGTTGAACACATGAATTCATGTAGTCGCTTCCTAAAAATCACATAACATGCACGTGCGATAGGATGGTGACAGCTCGAAGAGAAAAACGTGTTTGAATTTTTACAAAGCTTGGTTCAATTTTGTTCATGAAATGAAAATATTTTTTTTTCTTTCTGTGGTTGATATTACAAGAGCACAGATTTTTTTGATATGTGTATTTTTGACAGCTTCAGTTGAAATAGTGTATTTGTAGGATTTATTTTTCCTAGTCTTTCAAAAACTTATTTTTGGCAGTTTTTATTTTTTTTCTGAAGACGTCATATTTTCATCAGAAGTTCATCTTTTATAGTTTGAAATGACAATTGCCGAAAAAGACAATGTTTTTTTTTCTCTTGGCATAGTCTAACATTTGATTATGTACCTACCAAGATTTGTTTATTATGAAGGAAAAATGAATCGTGTGCTTGTATAAAATGTTTGAAGTTGGGAGGTGCTACAAAATCGTCCAATGACCAATGTTTACTTGGATTGGTTTCTATAGTCTTGTCAACACAAGGCGGTGGGTAAATACTTTTGGTTGCCTCTACGGGACGCAGTTGTCTGAGACTCCCCCTCTTTGAAGTAGGGTGTGGAGGAGGGAATGGAAATTAATTGACTGTAAGCTGGACAAACGGGTGGAGCCTGGTTCGACAATATGAGTCTTCCAGTGTCTACTTGTGCTTAACGAAGTCTCAGGTTGTACCAAGCTACATAACTCAAAAGACTGCATTGCAGGTTACAAATCCAATGGGAATACAAAATAAATTGCTTCGCTTTTCAACCGTTTACTAAAACTTTTCTGATCATTAACCCCCCCATACTATCCACAGTGAAGACGGAAAGATACGAAGGCAAAATAACTGATCTACAGTGACCCAAAGGTAATATTCCATATTCTAATTATTATTGCGGTGAGTATAATGTTGGTAGGTATCGTAATTATCTATTCCCTTAACAGCATTTAATGTATCAATATTCCATATATACTTTCCCAAATGACATAAAATCATATTTAGGTCTTTTCATATTCAAAATATTATATGAAGCGTTTGGTAGGGATCTCCACGCTTCATTCCGCCCCTGTATGCTGTATCTTTCGCGGTTTTCATCACATGGTTGGCCTGGCCGTAGTAATATCTGCAATGCATAGGAATATGTAACAGATAATACGCTGAAAAGAAAAATGATAGACGCAAGTCTCCCATTTTCCAGGATGCCTACAAGTTTTGGCCATGTTGATGTAAGAAGAAGAAGAAGAAGAAGAAGAACTTTTTGGAGTTTTTTTTACTTTTCAAGAAATTTCAATACATATGAACTTGAAAATAAATAATAAAAGTTTTAGAAATAACTATTAGTGCCAAATTTCAAAAATTTGCTCGTGTTTTTTTTTCAAGAATCTTAAAAAAAATTGTGTTAGACCCCTCGATCAGTTTTTTACCTGAATAGTGCATTGGATAGAAGAGAGTCTCTTCAATAATGCTGCAAATATTCAGAGTTGCCGTATTTTTCTTTTTAAAGATAAAAAAAGACGTCATGATAGTACAATTACGAAAGTTATCAATTCGATTTTAAGATACCAAGTAAGGCTTTGATCAATTCATTCCAAACTCGGTGGTATTGATGTTGTATTAAACCATTTCGATTAACGTATGCTGATTGTCAGTACAGTTCGAGTAAACTATCAGAAAACGTTCACCAGTTTTCTCTCGTCATGGTTCCGTTGTTGATTCAATAAAACCAACATCATTCCTTCGTCTTGCGACTGTGCAACACTACTCTTCCGGAAATTCTTCTGAGAAAACATACGCATAAGACGAAGCTTTTCTCCATATGTACCTTAAATCTATTACACACATCCGATCCTCTTGCTCTAGTAGCTTAGTTGAAGCTGCTCCATTCTATTTATTCGAACTCCTCCGTTTGGAATAACGAGATGTGTTAAAATAATGGAACTGTTTCTACCAGCTAGTCTAGCTCGTCGTCGTCTTAAGAATGGAACACGGAACCGTTTTTCATTGACATCCGTATACGATGTGTCATCGACTGGGCCATCAAACGACGACGACGACGACGGAAGCTCGTCTTTGGGTGCCACTATGAGAAGAATGCATCTCGTTCCAGAATGATGAGAACTAACTGTGACACCTAATATCAATAAATTGTGTCATAATTCGTTGGGTAATCTTGCCCTTTTCGTTTATGTGCCGGCCTAACAGAGTCCAGCCGGATTTGAACGGATAGATTCTTCGGATGACCTGCAGATTGGACTTATGGGAAAGTTACCAAGCAGACCAAACCAGAACCTTTAGCCTGGCTTCCAGCTTTCGGTAGAACGATTACTACGTATGTAGCTAGCAAAAGACTGGAAACTGTGACGATGAAGATGACGCCACACCCCTTGGAGAGTAATTGAATAATTTGACGCAATCATGAACTATGACATAAACACTCGGGCACTAAGAGAAGGTACCAACTTTGTTCCCTTGTAGTTACAGTTGACTGGCCCTTTTTGTGGTTGAACATGAAGGTCACACCGTTTTAGGTTGACTATGTGTCTTTGTAGTTGAGCTAAGTATTTCGTATTTCTTTAAATCCAACTTTAAACTTTTTTTTTGGTGGAAATCGTTTTCTTTTTGTTTAAGCCTTTGAACTTCATCAATAAGTTAACATTTGAATCTGGGCCTACTCACAAATGCCTGGGTAGACAGAAAAAATAACAGGAAGAAACAAACAGAAAAAGTTATGAAGCATTCGATCCAATAGAATTTTGGATTGTAAAAAGAAGTATATCATGGGGAAGATTAGATTAGTCAATCGCATTTTATATTTCTCATTTGGAGGCCAAAAAACAATTGTTGAAAACCAATAAAACAAGTATTTCAAGACAAAATCGGTTTTTTTTTGGAAAAATACTGGAATTGTAAAAAAAAAGCTTATCAGTTTTAGATACGTACGAAGACCAAGCTCAATGAGAGTAAGATCGTGATTGACAGATCCGTGCAAAAGATTGAATAATGGCTTGAGTGTCCATTTCCCGGTCGTTTTTGCGTTTCCAGATATCGGTGAATCAGAGCATCTTTTTCCAGGAATTTTCGGGTTCCCGCGAAAAACTTCAACAAGGATATTCTAACCTTCTAGGAATAAAAAATTAAACCAAACATACATTAATTATACATAGTGATTTTATATGTTTTATCCTAATTCAGTATTATTGCTTATGCTTATGATACATTATTGTCAGATATGTTCAGCATCCCGGTGAGTAGTAAAAGTACATTTCCAACTCATCTTTATTAGCCCGGGCCCACTGTGCAGTATTGGACGCAGAGAAAATTGGTACACAGGGAGGAAGAAACGTGAACAACGTTTCTGTGCCCAAAAAACCAAAAGCCCCATAGTAACTTAATCGTGTACATTCAAAGCTCACATTTGGCTGAAGAAAAGGTACTCTAGAGAAATAAGAACATTTAATCTTAAGTGCTTAATTGAGGCTGTGGAACGATCATGAAAAGTCTATAGTATTATCATGGAACCTTGTTGTGCGTTTCAAGCGACTCACAAAAGCCTTAAAACATAATTAACCCCTAGTTTCATGACTTTTTTTTTAATCTCCCTTAAAAATAAATTCTAAAGCTTGAATAAAATGCGAAATTAAAATAAAAATTTTGTCATTTTTGTAATTTTTGTAATTTTAAAATTTTGTAGTTTTGAAAATTTTTGTCATTTTTATAGTATTTGTAATTTAAATTTTTTTTTTGTTATTTTCGTTATTTTTGAAAATTTTGTAATATAGTAATTTTGTAGTTTTTTAAACTTTTGTAATTTTTGTAATTTTGTAATTTTTGTATTTTTTGTAATTTTTTGTAATTTTTGTAATTTTTGTCATTTTTGTAATTTTTGTAATTTTTGTAATTTTTGTCTTTTTTGTAATTTTTGTAATTTTTGTAATTTTTGTAATTTTTGTAATTTTTGTAATTTTTGTAATTTTTGTAATTTTTATAATTTTTGTAATTTTTGTAATTTTTGTAATTTTTGTAATTTTTGTAATTTTTGTAATTTTTGTAATTTTTGTAATTTTTGTAATTTTTGTAATTTTTGTAATTTTTGTAATTTTTGTAATTTTTGTAATTTTTGTAATTTTTGTAATTTTTGTAATTTTTGTAATTTTTGTCATTTTTGTAATTTTGTAATTTTTGTAATTTTTGTAATTTTTGTAATTATTGTTGTTTTGTAATTTTTATAATTTTTTTAAATTTTGTAATTTGAGTAACTTTTGTTATTTTGGTGAATTTTGTAATTTTTGTAATTTTTATCATTTTTGTAATTTTTGTAATTTTTGTAATATTTTAATTTTTGTCATTTTTGTAATTTTAGTAATTTTTGTATTTTTTGTAATTTTTGTATTTTTTGTAGTTTTCGTAATTTTTGTAATTTTAGTAATTTTAGTAATTTTTGTAATTTTAGTAATTTTTGTAATTTTTGTAATTTTTGTAATTTTTGTAATTTTTGTAATTTTTGTAATTTTTGTAATTTTTGTAATTTTTGTAATTTTTGTAATTTTTGTAATTTTTGTAATTTTTGTTATTTTTGTTATTTTTGTAATTTTTGTAATTTTTGTAATTTTTGTAATTTTTGTAATTTTTGTAATTTTTGTAATTTTTGTAATTTTTGTAACTTTTGTAATTTTTGTAATTTTTGTAATTTTTGTAATTTTTGTAATTTTTGTAATTTTTGTAATTTTTGTAATTTTTGTAATTTTTGTAATTTTTGTCATTTTTGTAATTTTTGTAATTTTTGTAATTTTTGTAATTTTTGTAATTTTTGTATTTTTTGTAATTTTTGTAATTTTTGTAATTTTTGTAATTTTTGTAATTTTTGTAATTTTTGTAATTTTTGTAATTTTTGTAATTTTTGTAATTTTTGTAATTTTTGTAATTTTTGTAATTTTTGTAATTTTTGTAATTTTTGTAATTTTTGTAATTTTTGTAATTTTTGTAATTTTTGTAATTTTTGTAATTTTTGTAATTTTTGTAATTTTTGTAATTTTTGTAATTTTTGTAATTTTTGTAATTTTTGTAATTTTTGTAATTTTTGTAATTTTTGTAATTTTTGTAATTTTTGTAATTTTTGTAATTTTTGTAATTTTTGTAATTTTTGTAATTTTTGTAATTTTTGTAATTTTTGTCATTTTTGTTATTTTTGTAATTTTTGTAATTTTTGTAATTTTTGTTATTTTTGTATTTTTTGTAATTTTTGTCATTTTTGTCATTTTTGTAATTTTTGTAATTTTAACAACTTTTGTAATTTTTGAAATTTTTGTAACTTTTTTAATTTTTGTAATTTTTGTCATTTTTGCAATATTTGTTATTTTTGTAATTTTTGTAATTTTTGTAATTTTTGTAATTTTTGTCATTTTTGTAATTTTTGTAATTTTTGTAATTTTTGTCATTTTTGTCATTTTTGTCATTTTTGTAATTTTTGTAATTTTTGTAATTTTTGTCATTTTTGTAATTTTTGTAATTTTTGTAATTTTTGTAATTTTTGTAATTTTTGTAATTTTTGTAATTTTTGTAATTTTTGTAATTTTTGTAATTTTTGTAATTTTTGTAATTTTTGTAATTTTTGTAATTTTTGTAATTTTTGTAATTTTTGTTATTTTTGTAATTTTTGTAATTTTTGTCATTTTTGTCATTTTTGTCATTTTTGTCATTTTTGTCATTTTTGTCATTTTTGTCATTTTTGTCATTTTTGTCATTTTTGTCAATTTTGTAATTTTTGTAATATTTGTAATTTTTCGTAATTTTTGTAATTTTTGTCTGAATCAAAGCAATCGAAAGATTCCTTTTAATTCAATCACGGTAATTAAAAGGAATCTTTCGATTGCTTTGATTCAATTTATTCATTCAACCAAGTAGGCTCATAACACAACAGAGTTTTTTTTTTAATTTTATAATTTTTGTAATTTTTGTAATTTTTGTTATTTTTGTAATTTTTGTAATTTTTGTAATTTTTGTAATTTTTGTAATTTTTGTAATTTTTGTAATTTTTGTAATTTTTGTAATTTTTGTAATTTTTGTAATTTTTTAATTTTTGTAATTTTTGTAATTTTTGTAATTTTTATAATTTTTGTAATTTTTGTAATTTTTGAAATTTTTGTCATTTTTGTCATTTTTTGTCATTTTTTGTCATTTTTGTCATTTTTGTCATTTTAGTCATTTTAGTCATTTTTGTCATTTTTGTCATTTTTGTCATTTTTGTCATTTTTGTCATTTTTGTCATTTTTGTCATTTTTGTCATTTTTGTCATTTTTGTCATTTTTGTCATTTTTGTCATTTTTGTCATTTTTGTCATTTTTGTCATTTTTGTCATTTTTGTCATTTTTGTCATTTTTGTCATTTTTGTCATTTTTGTCATTTTTGTCATTTTTGTCATTTTTGTCATTTTTGTCATTTTTGTCATTTTTGTCATTTTTGTCATTTTTGTCATTTTTGTCATTTTTGTCATTTTTGTCATTTTTGTCATTTTTGTCATTTTTGTCATTTTTGTCATTTTTGTCATTTTTGTCATTTTTGTCATTTTTGTCATTTTTGTCATTTTTGTCATTTTTGTCATTTTTGTCATTTTAGTCATTTAAGTCATTTTAGTCATTTTTGTCATTTGAGTCATTTTAGTCATTTTTGTCATTTTTGTCATTTTTGTCATTTTTGTCATTTTTGTCATCTTTGTCATTTTTGTCATTTTTGTCATTTTTGTCATTTTTGTCATTTTTGTCATTTTTGTCATTTTTGTCATTTTTGTCATTTTTGTCATATTTGTCATTTTTGTCATTTTTGTCATTTTTGTCATTTTTGTCATTTTTGTCATTTTTGTCATTTTTGTCATTTTTGTCATTTTTGTCATTTTTGTCATTTTTGTCATTTTTGTCATTTTTGTCATTTTTGTCATTTTTGTCATTTTTGTCATTTTTGTCATTTTTGTCATTTTTGTCATTTTTGTCATTTTTGTCATTTTTGTCATTTTTGTCATTTTTGTCATTTTTGTCATTTTTGTCATTTTTGTCATTTTTGTCATTTTTGTCATTTTTGTCATTTTTGTCATTTTTGTCATTTTTGTCATTTTTGTCATTTTTGTCATTTTTGTCATTTTTGTCATTTTTGTCATTTTTGTCATTTTTGTCATTTTTGTCATTTTTGTCATTTTTGTCATTTTTGTCATTTTTGTCATTTTTGTCATTTTTGTCATTTTTGTCATTTTTGTCATTTTTGTCATTTTTGTCATTTTTGTCATTTTTGTCATTTTTGTCATTTTTGTCATTTTTGTCATTTTTGTCATTTTTGTCATTTTTGTCATTTTTGTCATTTTTGTCATTTTTGTCATTTTTGTCATTTTTGTCATTTTTGTCATTTTTGTCATTTTTGTCATTTTTGTCATTTTTGTCATTTTTGTCATTTTTGTCATTTTTGTCATTTTTGTCATTTTTGTCATTTTTGTCATTTTTGTCATTTTTGTCATTTTTGTCATTTTTGTCATTTTTGTCATTTTTGTCATTTTTGTCATTTTTGTCATTTTTGTCATTTTTGTCATTTTTGTCATTTTTGTCATTTTTGTCATTTTTGTCATTTTTGTCATTTTTGTCATTTTTGTCATTTTTGTCATTTTTGTCATTTTTGTCATTTTTGTCATTTTTGTCATTTTTGTCATTTTAGTCATTTTTGTCATTTTTGTCATTTTTGTCATTTTTGTCATTTTTGTCATTTTTGTCATTTTTGTCATTTTTGTCATTTTTGTCATTTTTGTCATTTTTGTCATTTTTGTCATTTTTGTCATTTTTGTCATTTTTGTAATTTTTGTCATTCTTGTCATTCTTGTCATTTTTGTCATTTTTGTCATTTTTGTCATTTTTGTCATTTTTGTCATTTTTGTCATTTTTGTCATTTTTGTCATTTTTGTCATTTTTGTCATTTTTGTCATTTTTGTCATTTTTGTCATTTTTGTCATTTTTGTCATTTTTGTCATTTTTGTCATTTTTGTCATTTTTGTCATTTTTGTCATTTTTGTCATTTTTGTCATTTTTGTCATTTTTGTCATTTTTGTCATTTTTGTCATTTTTTGTCATTTTTGTCATTTTTGTCATTTTTGTCATTTTTGTCATTTTTGTCATTTTTGTCATTTTTGTCATTTTTGTCATTTTTGTCATTTTTGTCATTTTTGTCATTTTTGTCATTTTTGTCATTTTTGTCATTTTTGTCATTTTTGTCATTTTTGTCATTTTTGTCATTTTTGTCATTTTTGTCATTTTTGTCATTTTTGTCATTTTTGTCATTTTTGTCATTTTTGTCATTTTTGTCATTTTTGTCATTTTTGTCATTTTTGTCATTTTTGTCATTTTTGTCATTTTTGTCATTTTTGTCATTTTTGTCATTTTTGTCATTTTTGTCATTTTTGTCATTTTTGTCATTTTTGTCATTTTTGTCATTTTTGTCATTTTTGTCATTTTTGTCATTTTTGTCATTTTTGTCATTTTTGTCATTTTTGTCATTTTTGTCATTTTTGTCATTTTTGTCATTTTTGTCATTTTTGTCATTTTTGTCATTTTTGTCATTTTTGTCATTTTTGTCATTTTTGTCATTTTTGTCATTTTTGTCATTTTTGTCATTTTTGTCATTTTTGTCATTTTTGTCATTTTTGTCATTTTTGTCATTTTTGTCATTTTTGTCATTTTTGTCATTTTTGTCATTTTTGTCATTTTTGTCATTTTTGTCATTTTTGTCATTTTTGTCATTTTTGTCATTTTTGTCATTTTTGTCATATTTGTCATATTTGTCATTTTTGTCATTTTTGTCATTTTTGTCATTTTTGTCATATTTGTCATTTTTGTCATTTTTGTCATTTTTGTCATTTTTGTCATTTTTGTCATTTTTGTCATTTTTGTCATTTTTGTCATTTTTGTCATTTTTGTCATTTTTGTCATTTTTGTCATTTTTGTCATTTTTGTCATTTTTGTCATTTTTGTCATTTTTGTCATTTTTGTCATTTTTGTCATTTTTGTCATTTTTGTCATTTTTGTCATTTTTGTCATTTTTGTCATTTTTGTCATTTTTGTCATTTTTGTCATTTTTGTCATTTTTGTCATTTTTGTCATTTTTGTCATTTTTGTCATTTTTGTCATTTTTGTCATTTTTGTCATTTTTGTCATTTTTGACATTTTTGTCATTTTTGTCATTTTTGTCATTTTTGTCATATTTGTTATTTTTGTCATTTTTGTTATTTTTGTCATTTTTGTCATTTTTGTCATTTTTGTTATTTTTGTCATTTTTGTTATTTTTGTCATTTTTGTCATTTTTGTCATTTTTTCATTTTTGTCATTTTTGTCATTTTTGTCATTTTTGTCATTTTTGTCATTTTTGTCATTTTTGTCATTTTTGTCATTTTTGTCATTTTTGTCATTTTTGTCATTTTTGTCATTTTTGTCATTTTTGTCATTTTTGTCATTTTTGTCATTTTTGTCATTTTTGTCATTTTTGTCATTTTTGTCATTTTTGTCATTGTTGTCATTTTTGTCATTTTTGTCATTTTTGTCATTTTTGTCATTTTTGTCATTTTTGTCATTTTTGTCATTTTTGTCATTTTTGTCATTTTTGTCATTTTTGTCATTTTTGTCATTTTTGTCATTTTTGTCATTTTTGTCATTTTTGTCATTTTTGTCATTTTTGTCATTTTTGTCATTTTTGTCATTTTTGTCATTTTTGTCATTTTTGTCATTTTTGTCATTTTTGTCATTTTTGTCATTTTTGTCATTTTTGTCATTTTTGTCATTTTTGTCATTTTTGTCATTTTTGTCATTTTTGTCATTTTTGTCATTTTTGTCATTTTTGTCATTTTTGTCATTTTTGTCATTTTTGTCATTTTTGTCATTTTTGTCATTTTTGTCATTTTTGTCATTTTTGTCATTTTTGTCATTTTTGTCATTTTTGTCATTTTTGTCATTTTTGTCATTTTTGTCATTTTTGTCATTTTTGTCATTTTTGTCATTTTTGTCATTTTTGTCATTTTTGTCATTTTTGTCATTTTTGTCATTTTTGTCATTTTTGTCATTTTTGTCATTTTTGTCATTTTTGTCATTTTTGTCATTTTTGTCATTTTTGTCATTTTTGTCATTTTTGTCATTTTTGTCATTTTTGTCATTTTTGTCATTTTTGTCATTTTTGTCATTTTTGTCATTTTTGTCATTTTTGTCATTTTTGTCATTTTTGTCATTTTTGTCATTTTTGTCATTTTTGTCATTTTTGTCATTTTTGTCATTTTTGTCATTTTTGTCATTTTTGTCATTTTTGTCATTTTTGTCATTTTTGTCATTTTTGTCATTTTTGTCATTTTTGTCATTTTTGTCATTTTTGTCATTTTTGTCATTTTTGTCATTTTTGTCATTTTTGTCATTTTTGTCATTTTTGTCATTTTTGTCATTTTTGTCATTTTTGTCATTTTTGTCATTTTGTCATTTTTGTCATTTTTGTCATTTTTGTCATTTTTGTCATTTTTGTCATTTTTGTCATTTTTGTCATTCTTGTCATTTTTGTCATTTTTATCATTTTTATCTATGCTGATTTTGTTACTATTTAGATTTAGATTTTCTTTTTTTTTTCCTGTTTTGTTGTCATTTTTTTAAATGTTGCTTTTTTGGTTGATTTTGGTGTTTTGATTTTTTAATTTTGCTTTTTGGCTGTTGGATATTTGTGTTTATTGCTTTTTTTCTATCATCTAATATGTTCCAATTTTCTTTCTATGTATGCTGACATTTGGCTCTTGCATAAAGTGCACTTTTTCTCCAAGAGATGTTTTTTCTAAGTTCGGTAGGATTTCCATTATCGAAAGTAAGTTGGTCCACTCATCTAAGGAAAGGTTCTCGATGAACGTACACAAACCGAGAAAAAAATGATGAAATCAAGCATCTGGGGACGGAAAACTTAAATTCGTCAGATCTTGATATAAGAACATTGATTTCCAGGGACTTCATGAACTCAAAGCTTCCCGTGCCCATTTACATTTTGCAAGATGCGTGTGTGGTTCGATCTTTGGGAAAAGTGTTTTCCGAAAATTGGATTGCCCCATGTACGTACAATGTTGCTTCCATCCTGTGCAGCAGATCCGTTATCATAGTGCAGAACCGATTCGATCCGTTCTGATCCGGCACTTGTTTGCGGAAAGTGACTTCTCAGGCCCAACAAAAGGGATGATGTTTTCCGGCAGCCCTTCCTCACATATCGTATAGTAGAGTAGTACATCCTGTTTCCGGTTGCTGGAGGAAAAGCCCTAGTTTATGGGTACTGGAAAACCCAATTCCTGCGACAAATGCCGTTCCACATGGTTCCACTTTTCTCGGATAAAGTATCTCTGTTTATCAATTCGGATTATGTCGGTAGATTTATCCGAAAGAACGAATTTCCCTCATTGTTCCCGGTAGGAGGTTGTTATAATAAAGGGAATTTTCTGTGTGAGCTTGATACGTATCAGGCAAAGAGTGATTTGCATTGAGGAAATACAAATAAATTTGGTAGATACTTTTTTTTTTGTAAATACATAGTTTGTTTTTTAGAAACACTGCTTCATCAACGAGAGAAACATATAGACAAAAAAAATTACACACCTTCCATCAATCATCAACAAGTAAGCTATAAAGCTTGGCACAGTTTTCACGAAAAAAAAAGGAAAAAAAAAAATCAGTCAACAGCAGCTGGCCAAATCGCACATATCATCGAAAGTTCGCCCAAGCGTTACAATACACACATTTCAAACACCTCGTTCCAGGTTTCGCCAAACATGCACCGACTTGCACCCGTTTAGTTAGCACAAGGATCCGGTTTCAGAATGGGTCCTCTTCTCAATGCAATGGCCCAATGAATGCATGGTGCAACACCGAATGTTTCCAACAGGATACCACCAACCACCAGGAGAAATCCCAAGCCTCATTCATTGTGTTGTCCTCTCGAAAACTTGAATGTAAAAAATAAACCCACCGACCGATGGTTGGTTTTAGATCTTCCTGCTAGTTTTATTCAGCAGTTTCGGAGAATTTTGAATAAAAAAAAAAAAAAAAGCGCGCAATAAATTGAAATCTTGCACCCCTGTCGCTATCTTTCCCTTTTTTGAGTTTATGCACTTTGGCTGTAACGAAACAGTGTTTATTTTACAAATTAGGGGATGATTCAGGGACTTGTCGTTTGTGCTGCTGAGCTTCGGCTTCGATGCAATATAATACTATCTGTCTGTCTGAACTTGCGATTGAATGTGAATGTGTGCTTGTTTAGCTAGCTGTACTCACGGTTGATTTTTGCTCGTTATGGAGTTTCAGTGATTTGAATTTGTGATTTTGAGCTTCAAAATTCGAATAACAAGTATTTTACACACAGTTATAATTAAAATATGATTTTATTATTATTTTATATTTCAGTAAAAAAAATCAAAATATTTTAATACATATCATAGAGATTATTTGTGAATAAAAATAACTTATAACTCGGTTTGACTCAGTACAATAACAAAATAAAATCTAAGAGAACAGCATTTTTAATGACTATGTTTGAACAACAGTTTTAGGAAGATTATGTGGTAGTAAATCAAAATCATTTGTCAGATTTTGTCAATAACCTCTAGTTATGCAAATATGGCAAATTTTGACAATTTGCACAATCCAATAATTTGATCAATATTAGTCATCCCTGAATGAACACTCATAGTTTAAATGGTCATTAATAAAATTTAATATAAGTCATCGGATAAATATTGATAATCGTGCTTAGCAATGATCAACATCCGTTCAAAAGAAAAAATATATCTTTTTGGATACGAGTAATCGAGTGAACCCATAACATATATTTAAAAAAAATCTAAAAAAATAGATTGAAAGTTTAACTAATGCTTTTAAAATATGGCATGAAAAAGTTCATTCTATATTCAAACGATTTTTGTTGTTTTGTTCTATTTGAAATTTTTTTTCTAGAAAATTTGATCTATGTTAGACATTTCAGTTTCGAAATATATCTGAGGAACCAAGAATCCTCATTCTCCCCTAATTTTAAATTGTTGTAATGATCTGAAGTGGACACTGAAAATAAAAAAAAGAAAATATTTTTGACCACTCAAAGCTCTTTATGGTTAGCTACTTCGATGTGGATGTCTCCAACAAAATGGCTAAACTTTTTAAAATCTAAAAACGTGCTGAAAAAATGAAGCTCGTGATCAAAATCGTATAAAAAACTTCGAAACATCTCTAACGATACAATAGTTCCACAGAAGCTCCTTATGGAAATAAAAGGTTCATAAGAAGTTCCGCATCAAACTAAAAATTTCGCTGGAAGTTAATTAGAAATCACGATAAAAAATCCATCGATTCATAAAGAAAAAAATTTGCAATTTGTCATGAGAATGACAAAAATGACAAAAATGACAAAAATGACAAAAATGACAAAAATGACAAAAATGACAAAAATGACAAAAATGACAAAAATGACAAAAATGACAAAAATGACAAAAATGACAAAAATGACAAAAATGACAAAAATGACAAAAATGACAAAAATGACAAAAATGACAAAAATGACAAAAATGACAAAAATGACAAAAATGACAAAAATGACAAAAATGACAAAAATGACAAAAATGACAAAAATGACAAAAATGACAAAAATGACAAAAATGACAAAAATGACAAAAATGACAAAAATGACAAAAATGACAAAAATGACAAAAATGACAAAAATGACAAAAATGACAAAAATGACAAAAATAGGAAAATTGTCAAAATTGTCAAAATTTTCAAAATTGTCAAAACTGTCAAAATTGTCAAAATTGTCCAAATTGTCCAAATTTTCAAAATTGTCAAAACTGTCAAAATTGTCAATATTGTCAAAATTGTCAAAATTGTCGTAATTGTCAAAAATGTCAAAATTGTCAAAATTGTCAAAATTGTCAAAATTGTCAAAATTGTCAAAATTGTCAAAATTGTCAAAATTGTCAAAATTGTCAAAATTGTCAAAATTGTCAAAATTGTCAAAATTGTCAAAATTGTCAAAATTGTCAAAATTGTCAAAATTGTCAAAATTGTCAAAATTGTCATAATTGTCAAAATTGTCAAAATTGTCAAAATTGCAAAATCGTCAAAATTGTCAAAATTGTCAAAATTGTCAAAATTGTCAAAATTGTCAAAATTGTCAAAATTGTCAAAATTGTCAAAATTGTCAAAATTGTCAAAATTGTCAAAATTGTCAAAATTGTCAAAATTGTCAAAATTGTCAAAATTGTCAAAATTGTCAAAATTGTCAAAATTGTCAAAATTGTCAAAATTGTCAAAATTGTTAAAATTGTCAAAATTGTCAAAATTGTCAAAATTGTCAAAATTGTCAAAATTGTCAAAATTGTCAAAATTGTCAAAATTGTCAAAATTGTCAAAATTGTCAAAATTGTCAAAATTGTCAAAATTGTCAAAATTGTCAAAATTGTCAAAATTGTCAAAATTGTCAAAATTGTCAAAATTGTCAAAATTGTCAAAATTGTCAAAATTGTCAAAATTGTCAAAATTGTCAAAATTGTCAAAATTGTCAAAATTGTCAAAATTGTCAAAATTGTCAATATTGTCAAAATTGTCAAAATTTTCAAAATTGTCAAAATTGTCAAAATTGTCAAAATTGTCAAAATTGTCAAAATAGTCAAAATTGTCAAAATTGTCAAAATTGTCAAAATTGTCAAAATTGTCAAAATTGTCAAAATTGTCAAAATTGTCAAAATTGTCAAAATTGTCAAAATTGTCAAAATTGTCAAAATTGTCAAAATTGTCAAAATTGTCAAAATTGTCAAAATTGTCAAAATTGTCAAAATTGTCAAAATTGTCAAAATTGTCAAAATTGTCAAAATTGTCAAAACTGTCAAAATTGTCAAAATTGTCAAAATTGTCAAAATTGTCAAAATTGTCAAAATTGTCAAAATTGTCAAAATTGTCAAAATTGTCAAAATTGTCAAAATTGTCAAAATTGTCAAAATTGTCAAAATTGTCAAAATTGTCAACGTTTTGAAACCTTTTTTGATGTGTTGCAGCACAAGAAAACTCATAACGGTGTATCATTTTAGCATGTTAATTTTTTGGCAATTTCAGCTTGTCAAAAAACTATTTTTATTATAAAATAGTTTACTCCCCAAGTTAAACCGGACTAGATTTCATGAGAAGGAAGGTGTATAAAAATCAGTTAAAATTCTCAAACAAACTCCACCCCGCTCTCGTCGGAAAACTATATTTAACTTCATTTCTCAGCAAAGTAAACTTTCCATTGTACACCCTCGCTCGCTATTGACTCACCTGTGAACCCCACTTGAACTTACTACTTACACACGGTGACATTGCACCTTTTAAGGGCGGGCGGGACGACACAGAAGAGCGAGCAAAAGTTTCGTCACCTGATCACCCTCTTCTTTTTTTTTTCTCTCTTGAAGTTTAAGCAAAGGGTTGTGACAAGATTGGTGCAATGCCAAGAGCTCTGAATGTACACCTCTGCAAAGGTACATTGTAGGTGGATATCGCGCCATATTTGAAGGGTTGTGTAAGAACAGCTTTAATTCGACCTGACAACTTCCGGTCGAGTTGATGTCAAGTGTGTGCGATACGGTAACCATCAAGTGAAAAAAAAACACGTCTCTCTTTCTTTTGAATAATTGTGCTCATTTTTAAATAATTAATGAGTAAGGTTTTAAAACATTTTGGCTTATGTTCAAGAATGATCACTTTCTTAAGCTCGGTTATTTTAATTGCAACAACCTTAAAAGCATGAGACATTGTTTTTATTTTACATTCATACCTACTATAAAATTGCTATAAAATTGAATAATGAATCTCAAATAGTCAAAATTTGTTTGAGAAATTTTAAATTCCAGTACTAATTGTACTAATCTGAAGTAGTTACTTGTTCAGTTAATTTTAAATTGCAAAGTTCCAATCACAATTCAACGTTTGTTTTATTCAAATTTTGGTTAAATAATAAGCAATTTCGGCAAATGTTTTCAAAATGAACTCTTATGTTTAGCTAACTTCCGGAACTAGCTAAAACAATCCTGAATAGTTCACATTATGACTGGTTACTCTGAGCCTATCTTTCCTGAAAGAACCTTGCATGGCCCCCGTGTTCAGCTTCCGTTCAATTTAGATTGGCTCCTGTAGCTCGTAAAAGAATTTTCCGAATGCCGACAGAGAAAAAATCGGAGCAGTAGAACAAAAGTGTGTATACTTACAGTAGAACAGTAGAAAGTACACATTATTTCATGCACAAACCCAGAGGAGTACCTACTGAGCTATCATCACACTTGCTCCTTCGGGATTCTCCAAACATGTGGAGGCAACATGGAAGCAGCAGCAGCGTAATCGTTATCGTCAAGAGTAGGAACAGCTTCCAGAACCCCTGGAAGTTAGACCGAAAAGCGAACAACTTCCGGTTGCTGTAGTGTAAACTGATTTGGACAGCTGCTGCCTGTCTTCGTGGGTGTTTGTATGTATGTGTGTTTCGATAGAAGGAAAAATTGAGTGTTTTCGGTGGTGGATTTCAACAGGGCACTTGGTCCAGATTACGGATGTGTAAATGTTCCAGAATTGAGTGTCGGTTGGCGGTTTCTAGTTTGTACTGTATCTTTGCGTTTCTCTTTATCTCGTTTTAGTTCCAATATATTCGCTCCAGAATGGTGAATCTGATCGTTTAAGTTTCCCCATGAGACAGTTTGAATGTCAGCTACTTACACTGATCCCCACTGGCTTACATTTGTTGAACTATAGTAGCTGGATGGAAGAAGAAAATGAACGAACTGAATAACTAAGAAGAATGCA
The DNA here is from genome assembly GCF_029784155.1 of Uranotaenia lowii. Lineage (NCBI taxonomy): Eukaryota > Metazoa > Arthropoda > Insecta > Diptera > Culicidae > Uranotaenia > Uranotaenia lowii. The sequence goes on along the minus strand of NC_073692.1, from coordinate 47,512,043 downwards.
TAAGTGTTTACTGTCTTACGGTAGTTATAAAAAGGCCGATGTCAACAGATTTGTGGAAAATATTAATGTGGTTTATGCTGGTTGTCGTGTCCCGGCCGTCGTGGCATAGCCATTTTGTATCTTTTTTTGTTTAAATGAATTATGCTGCCGTCTGTCCTTGTCAAAGCTATTCATACGACTGACTCTTTATTTCTTAACTTGACTCATTTCTCCTCTTCTATAACCTCTCTTTCTCTCTCTACAAAAGTATTCCCTCTCTTTCTATTATTCCTTCCTATGTTGCCCTCGTTCCCTACATCCTCCTTCACGCCTACTCTTCACTCATATACACGGTATAAAACCATTTCCTTCAATTTGGCTGGTTTCTGAATTACTCTTCTTGGTCTTCCCCTATTTGTGTTCTCATCTGTCGGGCATATTTCAATCTCAACCGGCTGTGGAGATTCTCGACCATTCACTGTTCCATTCTCTTGATTACCACTAACATCGGAAACGGAAATATCTGGCGATCTCTTAACGTCTTGCACATTACGTGATAATTGTGCCCCATTCTCTGCTCTTACAACCACCTTGGCACCCTCGCGAGTAAGCACTGTGTATCTTTCCTTTGAGAACGTTGGGTCAGTTTTTGTTCGTTGAGTGATCGCTACGACAACTTTATCGCCAACCGCTATGTCGCTATCCTTCGCCCCTCTATGTTGATCGGCAAACTTCTTGCTAGTGAGTTTCGAGAAGGCATCATCTTCCTGAACCGCGGTTCTGTCCACTACCGTCCGTTTGCATTCCCATAGACTGGGAAATGTTCCCCGATACCGCCAACCGACTAGCAGTTCGAAGGGCGTTATACCCAAACGCGAGTGGTGCTTACGGGTATTATGTGCATGTACGTATTCATTCAGTGCCTCGTTCCAGCTTCTCTTCTCCTCCTTTGCCGCTGCAATTGCCTTAATGACCCCCTGGTTCTGCCTCTCGATGGCGCCATTGGATTGCGCGCTGAGGGGGATAGATTTTTGAACCTTCACGCCCTTTGCTTCCCAATAATCTACAAAGTCGTTTCCGTGAAAGGGGGGCCCGTTATCACTTTGCAGAATCAAAGGGAGACCCCATATCATGAAAATTTTGCAAAGTGCGGCATTTGAAGTTTTGGCGTCCATTTGCTTAACCTCTATGGCGTGGAGATATCTAAACAAAACGAACTCTTACTGAAATGTTTAGTTATATAGTGATTTTTATTAGAATTTACCTTGAATATATGTCCACACACATCAGAAAATGTCCAGAGCCACAGCCTTGAATGTACAGAAAATCAATTTGTATGATCTCCCAGGGACCATCTGGAAGTTGACGGTTGATCAGGGGTATCGGTGGATTTCTTCTTGAAATCACTAAGCATGTTTCGCATTTGGTCACAAATTCTTCGGCCTCTTTTGCCATGTTCGGCCACCAAAAATACTCACGAAGTATTCGTTTGGTTGCCCCGCATCCTAAATGGCCCTGATGAGCCGTTTCAAGCGCTCGTTTTCGAAGGCTTTTTGGAAGAACGATCAGGTCTTGCTTGAACACTAATGGGTCCAATGTTCTCAGATGCTTTGCCTGGGATTCATATCGACACAAATTGTCTGGCCATCTACCCGTTCGGAGTCCCCGTCGGACCTCATCAAGCTCCTCATCGATTTCCGACTCCGACTGTATTTCCGCCCACGTCATATTCATGCTTCCAGCATCCAGCGAGTAAAGCATGTGCTTATCGTCTTCCTCATCGAACGGCTCATCGATCTGTGATCTATCGATCAGGCGGGACAAAGCGTCGGCAACGTTGAGGTGTCCAGGTATCCTTTCTATTTGGAATCGATATGGCAACAGTCGTAGTGCCCAAGCTTCTGCTCGTGTGATGGCTCTTCTGCTCGTTCTATGCAAACCGCCGAAAATAAACTCGTTTGCTTCGGAGTCCGTCCTGATTATGAACTGTTTGCTCGTCAAGTAATAACAGAACCGCTCGACGCCCCACACTATTGCGAGGGCTTCCCGTTGAGTTTGTGGGTACCGTTGCTCCGCAATAGTAAGCGATTTTGATGCGCACGCGATTATCCGTGGGATTCCAGAGAGGTTGAACTGCACCAGGACTGCCCCTATACCGATCGGTGACGCGTCAACATATAGCTCCGTCTGGTCCCTATGGTCATAGTATCCCAACTTAACTATACTTTTCAGCGCCTCGCTTTTCAGGTACAGGAATTCCTGCTCTTCCTCCTCTGTCCAGTAGAACACATCCGATCGAGTGAGCAGTCTTAGTCGCTCTGTGTGTTCAGCTCTGTTGACTATGAAACGCTCTGTGAAGTTCACAAGGCCTAAGAAGCTTTTGACTTCTGACAAAGTTTCAGGCCTTCGGAAATTTTCTATGGCTTTAATTTTATCATCTTCGATACTCCAACCATCAGGAGATAGACGAAAGCCTAAAAATTTAACAGACTGTGTTAAAGTTCGTCAGGTGCCTAGAGTCCTGATGTAGCACCACATGGAAAAACGCGCTCGAGAGATCTATCGTTGAAAACCAACAAGCTCCATGCAGGTCCACCAAAATGGCTTCGAGGGTAGGCATTCTGAAGGGCGATCGAATAATGCACCTGTTTGGGCCTCGAAGGTCTACGACAAGCCGTATGTCATTCTTGCCTTTGGGGATCACAAGAAGAGATGAGCAATAGGACTTATCCATATGATCGGTCACTTTTTCGATGATCCCGGAAGTCAACAGTTCTTCAAGCCTGCGCTCTGTCTCCTCCTTGAAGGCGGGAGGAATCGAAGTGAAAACATTTCTCGATGGTGGCAAATCCTTGTTGTATGCTAGCAACACGGGAGGTACATTAAATTTCGGAAATTCTGCCATTGAAGAGATTGCGAGTAACTCGCATGGCAGTAGTCGTAATCCATCCGAATTTGGCGAATCCTGAACTGGCACACCGAGACCCAATCGTAACACACTGTACCTAGTTGCTGTACTTCGGCCCAATAAAGCGTTACCACCTTGAACCACATAAAATTTTTCCAATGCACGAGGACGATCTTCGGTAATGAACAGCTCCGCGACAAATGTAGCCACCACTGGTATCGGTACAGGCATTGCATAAGCTTTCAGAGGCTTGTCTGTTCCTTCTTTCAAGCTGTATATTTGATGTCGAAGAGGATCACTGTTCATCAACTGATCGAGCACTGCCTTTCCGACAGTATTAACGTCTGCACCGGAGTCTATTTACAAATGTACCGGTAACCCAGCCACATGACCCGTAATGGTTCCGGGGTGGCTGTTCACATTCCCTCCAGGATTCACAGAACATATCGACCGACCACTATCTCCATTTTGAACAATGAATGAATTCCTTGGGAGAAGCTGTTGCGTCGTCGGAAGCATGCCATTTACTCCGTCTACGTCTCGGTCTACGCTTGCCATCACCGAAATTCCAGCAGGCTGGTCTGGTTTTGCAACATTGTCATTATCGCCGACAAACTTCTCTAAAGCAAGAGCGGGATACTGAAAATAGCAGAAACGACACAAATTTGACTTTTTTTCTTAGTTTTTTTTTTCTTAGTGTAATAAAGTCATGTAATTCAAAAGGGATATGCTCCAAATATATCGTTTTATTTAATCCATGGTTGAAATTTTCAAAAAAAGAATACAAAGTTATTAATTATTGTTAACCTTACTGCTTCTTGTCCTCGTTCTCATTTAATCCATTGTTTAAATTATTAAAAAAAGAATGCAAAGTAAGAAATTACTGTTGACGTTAAGCTGATGTTGTTTGAACCAAACCAAATCATTGAGAAGGAACACTTACAGGCTTCTTGTCCTCGTTCTCATTCATTTCTGACTCCTCGGCAACGGTGATCGCAGCAATCTTGGACCTTGGTGCTGAATTCGGTTCAATATCATCACTTGCTCGACGCTTTGAGCCGATCGCTTCGCCGCAAGCACGCTCAATGTGGCCCATGACATGGCAGCGACGACACTCCTTGTCAATTGCGTGACATTCATGAGGACGGTGGAAGTGTCCGGTACATCTCCAACAAGCCGTGCGAACGAAGGTGGTCCCAATACCGCCAGAAAATCCACGGCCTCGTGAATAACTTCCTCTGCCTCGATGCGCTGATGCAACCCTTCCTCTGAAGTTTTGAGATGAGCGTGAGTACGACACCGCGGCAATTTCTGCCATTGAACTTGGTTGGTGGTTCCTTGCAAATATTTCCTCGTTCTGCTTCTCGATCTCTGCAGCACGCACCTTGTTCATCAGATCTTGCAGTGAGCCTCCTTTACGCATGACCTTCCGGGCGGCTTCACGAGCTTTTTGGTTCACGGCATGAGCTTGAACGACGTCGGCCACTGTCTCGACCAACTGATCGGCGTTGTAATCACACAGTTTTGCCACTGCCACGACACGTTTCATGTATTTGAAGTCGGATTCGCCTGATGCCTGGGGCATGGATCTCAGTTTCTGGCGTTGCAAGAGTGTATAGTCTCGAGATCCATAGTATTCCTGCAAGCGGCACATTACATTTGAGTAAGGCGATGTCTCTTCGTCCGGGCTTTCGACGTTGGGCGTACTTTCTAGAACGTCAATCAATTTTGCGCCCGCTTTCATCTTAAAGATGCTGATTTTTGTCGATTCGTCAGCAATTCCGGCGATCTTCAAGGCCGACTCGAAAATGTTCCGCCACTGCTCAAACGACTTCTTGTCAATCTCATCCTCGCCCTCCAACGGTCTGCATTCGCCTATTTGAAGGGATGCTAGCGTCATCGATGTCAGCATAGTCGACTCGTCTGCGCCTCTCATCGTAGAATTCCGTTGGCCGAAAAAGTTATTATCTTCTCCGTCCAAATCCTCCTCGATCCAGCCAGACAAATTTCGGGACGTTTTGTTCCCACCGCGTGCCATCCTCAGCTCACTCCTAAGGGATGCGTTAAGCATTTTCTCCTCTTCCAGCTCTTTCATTAAGCGCTTCATGTCATTCGTCGAGTTTTCTCTAAAATAGTCAACAAATACGAAACCAAACTTTAATACAGACCCACATATTTACAAGCTGCAGTATAAAATCGTTTGCATAAAAAAAATCAACATTGTTGTTTGTTTTGACTACAAAACCACCGATGTTCCCACTACGATTATGCTTTCATGCTACTCACCCGCTCGATCTCGAATTGTTCCTTTTAGCCATAATCAATCGAATTCAGAATAGGACTCAATACTCCAAACAACCGTTTGCAACGAATAGAGAAAAATAACTGTAAGCAGCAAAGGCACGCTGAAAACTTACTGCCAATTTAATACCAGTGTCACACGCACACATTTTTCCGACCATTCCGACCAGAGTGCATATAGCTACGGGTGGAGGCATATCAAGAAAAAGTAGGCAAGAGGTACCGATTATATTTACACACCCGAAGCTGTACTCACTCTGATTCAAACCGTTCGCTATAGGCTGGTGGTTGTGAAAGATCTTCCACACCATGTTCGCATGTCACACGCACCCATGTCTATACATATCTCTCAGAGCGTTCGCTATTGAATGGTGGTGGTGAGAAATCTTCCACATCATATTCCCATACATGTCTTCATCTCGTATAAAAACATACAGGTTTGTTCATCACCTGAATCTCGAGAAGTTGAGTGTTCACTCACACCACGTTCAATATATATAATTCTGAGTCGAAGCCGAACTACATACGCACACAACGTTCAATATTTATTATATTGAATGCAGTGCAATCAAAACCACAATCGGTGGAAAATGAAATACGATTACACGCATACAACTAAATTTTCTGCTAGGGAGCTTGTCACTGGCAAACGTAAATGATTGCAATTTTGTCTATTTAAAATTGCTTTGAAATTTTGCTCGCAAGGAGCCATAAAGCAAATCTTTTTTGAAATTTCTCTTCTGTTGGTACAGAAAAACCCTCTCAAGGGCATTAATTGATTCCTCACGGGGAATAAAAAGGTAACCTCTCGGGGTTAAAAGCTTCGTTTCCTCACAAGGAAATATCATTACAAGCCCTCACAGGGGAATTAATTGATTCCTCACGGGGAATTATAAAGTAACCTCTCGGGGTTAAAAACTTCGTTTCCTCACAGGGAAATATCATAACAAACCCTCACAGGGGAATTAATTGATTCCTCACGGGGAATTATATGTTAACCTCTCGGGGTTTTAACTTCCTCACAGGGAAATATCATGTCGAGCCCTCACAAGGGAATGCAATAATTCCTCACGGGGAATTGTAGCGATTTCTTCGCCAGGAAAATTTCGGACACTACCCTACACCCATAGAAGAGGTTGCAAAAATCCAATGCCTTTTTAGCACATCTCTGTGCCGATAATGCTCTGAAATGTGCACTGTGCCGAAGACGGTATGTTTGAAAAACCGTAACTGGCATAAGGACTCGGCTCCCAATCAAAATGATGACCACTACATTCAAGCGAAACAAGAAAAACATTTTATGGGATTTCCTTCCTATTGGATAATTCATCTCAGAAACAAGAAAATAAAAATTAAAACCACAGCGCTGTAGTGAGAATCGAACTCACATCACCAATTGTAGCGTCTTGCCAGTCCGACATTCTAACCAGTGTACTATTCGAGCTTCATGCAGGACGAGGTATATTTGTCATAGGCTTTCTGTTACCGATCAATCACAAAAAACGTACAACGGCGGCTTCCCGGCGTTTGGCCTCCTTTCAATGCATTCCTTTGTCTTAAGATGGAAACGGGAAAGGGAACGGGAGTGAAGGAACGGGAAACCCATTGAATGAGAACTGTGCTTTGCTTACTGCCTGCTATTACATACACACGCTACATATACACAGCTGCTAAAGCCGGGCAGCTTGGCCGGTGTTGTTTGCCGGTAAATTGAAGGAATGTTTTTGCTGTTGCTTTTGCTACATACACACGCACAGCTTAGCCGTGTTTGCCGGTTGATTGAATTAGAAGGATGTTTTTGTTGTTGCTTTTGCTACATTCACACGCACAGTGCTCGGTTCGCTGGCTGCCTGGTGTTGGCCGGTATTTATTTCCATCCTTCTTCGGCTTGTGATGCGATTGGGAGGGACGCGAAAACGTTTTTATTTTGTTTCATTCAGACATACGCAATTCGGTTACGCTGGGAGGTTAATGCCGGTGGGCGCAAATCGAATCAGTGCCGGTCGCGTTATCTTCTTGTACCAATGATGCTATGAAATTGACTACACGCCATTGGCACAGAGGCTGAATTTTGGGTGTACTAAGGTCACTAAATCACTAAATCACACACAACATTAGTAGACTTATTCCGGCTCCCTCTGATTTCTTAAAATTTTCTGATTCGTGCTTATCTTCTTAACACTGCCAACATAACCAGTGACTCTAGGTTCCAACTTACCGGACTGTGCCATTGTCGTGTCCCGGCCGTCGTGGCATAGCCATTTTGTATCTTTTTTTGTTTAAATGAATTATGCTGCCGTCTGTCCTTGTCAAAGCTATTCATACGACTGACTCTTTATTTCTTAACTTGACTCATTTCTCCTCTTCTATAACCTCTCTTTCTCTCTCTACAAAAGTATTCCCTCTCTTTCTATTATTCCTTCCTATGTTGCCCTCGTTCCCTACACTGGGTAGTAATGATTCTAGAATTTCACAATTGCCTAAACCTGGTTAAGAGTATTGCACCTAAACGACAAAAGTAATGCTACAAAACATTAAAGTTTAATATAGAAACAATTGGGTTCGATATGTGTACATCACTCAATACCTTAGTTTGTGATTTTCATTCTTGAAATGATTATCTTCAAATATGCAAAACATACCATAGTAGCAAGTGTGAACTTATATTAGGATGCAAAACGGTTTCCGGGTATGAACTTTTTAGTTCAAAACAGATGAAAATTGCTGGGGTCCAAAGCTACAAATAACTTTCTCTTAGTTTGTGTAGATCTGATTTTTCAAACACTTCAAATGAATATTTATTTAAAAGATGGCAACATAAACTGTTTATCTTGATTTTTTTTTTCCATATTTTGGAATTCAAAATTTGATTTTCTGCAGAGTAATTAAAATATAACTTTTTTTTTTGAAAACCCACTTGATCAATGTGCAACATTTCATAATAGGTAGATATACTTATAATTATCAAATAAAAAGCACGGATATCTTGGAGTTTAACAGTTCAATTCAAAATCAGTAACAGACACCAAACTTATTTAGGGAAACAAGTATTAATTTCATTATTCAAACTGTAGATTCTGAGCTCAGAGTTGGATTCCTGAATCGCTTTTTAAAATGCAGTTAAAGTAAATTATTCATTTTTATTTTCGTAAATAGCCTTCCGTCTCCCTGCAGCCTTCGCCTTCTTCTGGAGTCGTGCGAGCTCGCGGCTCATCCTCCGCCTGCACACTCTGTTCTCCTGCATGCCACCAAAGATGGTTCTTAAGACTCGTCGCTCGAATACTCGGAGTGTGCGCAAGTCCTCTTCGAGCAATATCCACGTCTCGTGCCCGTGGAGGACAACTGGTCTAATGAGCGTTGCGTACAGGTTACACTTTGTGCGGGGGTGATCATTTGCCGCCAGATCTCACGGCTGGTTTCATTGTCACCAGTGAGCCGAGATAGAAAAAGTCTTCGGCTTTCTCCAGCTGGTCGCTGTCGATCGTGACCTTGTTATTGACTGAATCTGTTGAAAATCGTGCCCCACATTTTACCCACCGTTCGTCGAATAACATCTCTTAGCGCCACGTTGAACATCATGCAGGATAGACCTTGTCGAAGCCCCCTGCGCGATTCGAATGATATCGACAATTCACCCGAAATCTGCACACAGCACTGCGTTCCATCCATCGTCGCCTTGATCAGTCTGGTCAGCTTCCCGGAAAAAATCGTTCTTGTCCATGATTTTCCATAGCTCGTCACGGTCGATCGTGTCGTATGCGGCTTTGAAGTCGATGAATGGATGGTGCGTAGGGACTTGGTGTTCACGGCATTGACTTTCCACGAATCTGTTTGCTTATAGCGTTATGCGGCGGAGTAGGATTCGGGACAACACTTTGTAGGCGGCATTGAGGACAGTGATCGCTCGGTAGTTCTCACAGTCCAATTTGTCGCCCTTCTTGTAGATGGGGCATATTACCCCCTCCTTCCACTCCTCCGGTAGCTGTTCTATGTCCCAGATCCGAACCATCAACCGGTGTAGGCAACCGGCCAGCTTGTCCGGGCCCATTTTGATGAGTTTAGCTGCGATGCCATCCTTTTCAGCCGATTTGTTGCTAACTGGCTGAATTACTTAACTTCGCTCATCTTTGGGAGTGGCTCCTCTTCGTCGTTGGCTACGCCGGCGTTGTAACATTCCTTCACCGTCTTGGTCTCCTACATGTGCGCCGTTCATCGAAGTGCTACTTCCACCTTTTGATCACCTCACGATTGTTTGTCAGGATGCCTCCGTCCTTATCCCGGCACATTTCGAAGGCTCGAAGCCTTTGCAGGATGCGTTGAGCTTCTGAGAGAATTTCCATGATTCCTGGGAACGATGCAGCTGCTCTAACTCTTCGAGTTCCTCCTCCAGGCGGTGTTTTCTCTAAAGGAAAATTCTTACTTGCTGCTTCCGCTGTCGGTGCTTTTCCATCTTTCAACGAGTGCTTCTTTGCACTACTGCCGCTCACGCAGCGTTCTCTTAGTCTATCACCATCCGTTTGTTTTGTTGTTTTATTTGGGATTTTAAGCCTCTAGGGTTTATTCATCCCATAAACCTATCACCATCCTACACTCCTCATCGAACCAGTCGTTCCGTCGAGTCTACTACGCTGTTGATGGCTGTCTTGATGGTATCCCAACAGTCCTCGAGAGGGGCTTTGTCAAGCTCGCCCTCTGCCGGCAGCGCTGCTTCGACCGATTGCGCGTAGTCTGCTTATAGATATAGCTTAATGGGTACACTCAGGTTGCTTCATTCGTGCGATATTTAACCGAGGCAGGCATCGGTTTCGTATGTTATTCTCTGCAGAGAGTTTTGAGCGCATTTTCATTCCCACCAGAATCTGACTCGATGTTGACGGCTCGACATGATCTGACGACGATGATGTCCGAGAAGTGCCGGCTGTCTATCAAAATTTTGTCGATTTTTGTTTGCGTTCGGTACGGTAATCTTCAGGTGTTTTTGTGTGGGAAGCTGGGAGGCGGTGCTGGAAAAAAGGTACTACGTACGGCCATTCGTTTGGAGACGGCGAAATCTATGAGTCTTAGATCATTTTCCTTTGTTCAGCTAGTGCGTGCTTTGTAATCAACACAAATATTCAATAACTAATGGTACACATATGCTTTTGACGTCAATTCTTCACATCAAACCCACTTCCCGACAATGTTATACAAACCGTATGGAGCACATCTCTCAGATTTCCCTTCCGATTTCCCCTTTTTTGACAGATTTAAGCTTTTTTCTCCAGATTTGAGCTTTCATCTCCTATGCTCTCAAGGCAAAAAAAAGCTTAAATCTGAGGAAAAAAAGCTTAAAAACGAGATTCACCATCACTTAGTTAAAAGATGTTGGTCACACGATACATAGACAAATACTGTATCGTTGCCGGGACCTGATCAAACCATGTTTCAAGTTTTAAACGGTATTCAAACACAAACACAAAATGATGAATGAAGTGTGTATCAAGTTTCTTTATTGAATGAAGAAAAATGAAGGTTTATGAATATGAAGCTGATATCTAAGCGTAACACAAATAGTTAAAAAAAATGTCTGGAATATATGTTAAACTTCACTTACATGGATCAAGCAATCGTGGCACCCTAGAATATGCCTCTGCCCTCAAGATGGAAGAAAGTGTTCGAAAGCCAAGTAGTTTGTGAGCGATGATAAGCAATCGCTAGCACATCGGACCGTTCTAGCATCTAGGTGGCAATCAGGTCAGTTGAGTGCCAGCCTCGAGAGAAACCCTGAAATGGGTCATCCGGGATTCCACATTGGGAGCCTTAAAGCGCAGACACCAGATACTCAGACTGACCACTGAAGGCTGATTTTGGCGCTTGTTCCGCAGCGCTATCTACGGGTTATCGTGAAACTAACGGCCACATACACAAAAGGAAATATTTCGATATAACACACACATTTGCATTGTGCTATTTGTTTTTTTACATCTAGCGATGAACACGGTCGTTTTTAATTACCTACTTTTGATAGAAAAAAAATAACACGATATATTTCTAAAACCACTAAAGAACCGTTTTTTAATTGGAGCGCATTAACCAAATGTGGTTAAAATTCAACCATAAAGCTTATAAAAAAAATACATCGACTTCGACAGAAATGAAAATTGAATGAAAACTTGAGATTTTCTGCTCCACTTCCTTATTGCGTTGAGGTTGAAAAATAAACATTTTATGACATCTTTGGCTTCATTTGTGAAGATAACTTTCAACTGCAAGGTTTCGTTAACCCCGAAACCTCCGTCAAGGGTAAGTTCAAGTTCCCCGAGTAGAAAAATATTGTGACAACCCAATTATTTTTTTTTTTTTTTTTAACTTTGTTTATTTGAAACGGCTCATACCGAAGGTTTTAAAGAGCCAAACCCTTGTTTTTGTATTTACAATTCATACATTGTGTAGTTGAAGAAAAAAGAATAAAGAAAAGGGAAAAAGAGTTTATACACGAAGATCTATAGATTTAAAGAAAAGGTATAATTCGAACATGTAATCTAGGTCCACCGCAGCCAACACATCCCTCACTGGAACATTAGGTGGTTTCCCTCGGGCCCGAAGGGAGTCTATTAAGTTCGCTCTGGCGATAAGGTGGTCCTCACAAGACCAAACAAGATGCTCGACATCATGGTAACCCTGGCCACAACCACACAAATTGCTGCTAGCGAGATTTACACGAAAGAGTAACGCGTCTAAGGAACAATGATTGGACATGAGACGGGAAAATGTTTTAATAAAATCCCGACTCAGGTCCAATCTATTGAACCAGGGTTTAAGGCTTACCTTTGGGATAATCGAGTGGAGCCACCGACCCAACTCATCTTCGTTCCATTTGCGCTGCCAGTTGACAATAGCGTTTCTCCGGATTAAAAAGTAGAATTCGTTGTAGGCAATTTGACGCTGATAAGTGTCGCCTTCAACCGCACCCACCTTTGCAAGAGAGTCTGCCCTCTCGTTGCCCGGTATCGAGCAATGTGAGGGAACCCAAACAAATGTGATTGCAGAACAGCGTCTAGATAAAGCACTCAACGTTACCCGTATCTTCTCAAGAAAGTACGGAGAGTGCTTTCCGGGCCTTATTGAACGAATAGCCTCAATAGAGCTAAGACTATCCGTTACAATATAGTAGTGTTCAACGGGACGTGTCACTATACAATCAAGTGCACAATGAATAGCTGCCAATTCCGCGATGTATACTGAGCATGGAGATTGAAGACTGTAAGAGGCACTAAAATTTTGGTTGAACACTCCAAACCCGGTACATTCGTCTATCAGGGATCCATCAGTAAAGTACATTTTATCAGCATCGACGTGTCCATACTTTGCATCAAAAAGCCTAGGAACAATAAGACAACGATGTTGTTCCGGTATTCCACGGATTTCCTGCTGCATGGACAAATCAAACTGGACAGAGGAAGAGTCGTAGTCAGAGTGAAAAACACGAACGGGAGAGAACGACGAAGGATTAACCTGCATAGACATGAATTCATGATATATAGTCATATACCTGGTTTGAAGATTGTGCTCCAGTAGCTTTTCAAAATTTGCAATCACCAATGGGTTCATGATCTCACACCTGATGAGGAACCGGAGAGATAATGAATAAAATCGATCTCTCAGTGGGAGTACGCCTGCCAAAACTTCAAGACTCATTGTGTGCGTTGAGGGCATACAACCCAGGGCTATTCGTAAACAACGATATTGAATACGCTCGAGTTTAATGAGGTGTGTTTTGGCAGCTGATTGGAAACAGAAACTGCCGTACTCCATTACTGAGAGAATAGTTGTTCTATAGAGTTTTATTAGATCTTCTGGATGGGCTCCCCACCAGGTGCCGGTAATTGTTCGGAGAAAATTAATTCTTTGCTGACATTTTCCTTTCAGATACTCAATATGAGCTCGCCAGGTGCACTTGGAATCAAACCAAACCCCAAGATACTTAAAACACCTCGATTGAGTGATCGTTCTGCCTAGGAGTTGAAGCTTAGGTTGAGCAGGTCTACGTTTCTTAGTAAAAACTACCATCTCCGTTTTTTGTGGAGAGAACTCAATCCCAAGCCCCAATGCCCAGGATGACAATCTGTCTAAAGTATCTTGTAAAGGCCTGTGCAGATTAAACTCTGTAGATCCTGTTACAGATACTACACTGTCATCTGCAAGTTGTCTCAGTGTGCAGCCTTCAGAGATACAACTGTCGATGTCACTTACGTAGAAGTTATACAAAAGAGGACTCAAACATGAACCTTGAGGTAGGCCCATGTATGAAGTCCTTCTTATTGCAATATCTCCTTGCGCAAAGTTAAGGTGTTTCTCACAAAGCAAACTGTATAAGATGTTGTTCAATAGAGGAGGCAGACCCCGGGAGTGTAATTTTTCTGACAAAACCTCTATTGAGACTGCATCAAAAGCTCCCTTTATGTCTAGAAATACCGAAGCCATTTGCTCACGTTTTGCATACGCTATTTGTATCTCTGAAGACAGCAGAGCAAGACAATCGTTTGTCCCTTTACCCCTACGAAACCCAAATTGAGTATCTGATAGGAGGCCATTTGTTTCCACCCATTTATCCAATCGGAACAAAATCATTTTCTCCATCAATTTCCGTATACAAGACAACATCGCTATTGGACGATACGAATTAAAATCAGACGCAGGTTTACCAGGCTTTTGGATTGCAATAACTCTCACTTGTCTCCAATCTTCAGGAACAATGTTATGTTCCAAAAATTGATTAAATAAATTTAACAAGCGAAATTTTGCAATGTCCGGGAGATTTTTCAACAAGTTAAACTTAATTTGATCAATTCCCGGAGCCGAATTGTTACAGGAGAGAAGAGCAAGTGAGAATTCTACCATGGAAAAGCGAGAGTCCAGTTCACTCCTTCCTGGAGGCACATTTCGAATTATTTTTTGCACAGGTGTGGAATCTGGACAGATTTTTCGTGCAAAGTTAAAGATCCAACTATGGCTATATTCTTCGCTCTCATTAGTTGAAGTACGGTTACGCATGCGTCGTGCCACTTTCCACAATGTACTTAAGGACGTTTCTCGTGACAAACCTCCCACAAAATTACGCCAATACGCCAGTTTTTTTCCTTTGATCAACTTTTTGAATTGATTTTCAAGGGAAGAGTACAGTTGGAAGTTGTCAAGTGTACCATGCTTTCGGAAGGCTTTAAATGCATTCGATTTTTCGGCATGCAATTGGGAACACTGGTTGTCCCACCATGCATTGGGAGGTGTTCGACGAATCGATGAGTTTGGGATGGGTTTCGTTTGAGATTGAACCGCACTTTCATAAATCAAGCGAGCAAGGAAGTTATATTCCTCCATGGGTGGTAAGCCAATTACACGATCTAGGGCTGTCGTAATCGTATCTGCATATTTCTTCCAATCGATGTGTCTTGTAAGGTCATATGTCATATTTATTGTGTTTGAAGAGTTGACCCCATTGGTGATTGTAATTTCGATAGGCAAGTGATCACTACCATTAGGATCATGGACCACCTTCCACTGGCAATCCAATGATAGTGAATTTGAGCAGAGTGAGAGGTCAATAGCACTTTGTCTTGCAGGAGGATTAGGCACTCGTGTTTTTTCACCCGTGTTCAATACTGTTAAATTGAATCTGTCGCAAATGTCATAGATAAGAGTGGAACGACTATCATCAACTTGCTCTCCCCAGACAGTTCCATGTGAATTGAAATCTCCGAGGATCAACCTTGGCTCTGGGAGCACTGAGCATAGGTCCTCTAGGTGACTCAGATCCACTGCAACTCTCTGAGGCCAGTACAAACTGACAACGCATAAGTCCTTACCTCTTATAGTTGTATGGCAAGCAACAGCTTCAATTCCGCCTGATAAAGGAAGGTGGATTCTGTAAAAGGAGTGGCGCTTATTGATCCCCAAAAGCACCCCTCCATAAGAATCGTCACGATCCAGACGGATAACATTAAAATCGTGGAATAAGATGTTAGATTGAGAAGAAAGCCAAGTTTCGGACAAAGCAAAAATATCGCAATTAGTTTTATGAATCAAAAACTTGAACGCATCCATTTTTGGAATAAGACTACGACAATTCCACTGTAAAACAGTGATATCTCTGACCTCTCGGACTTGATTAGTCATCGAGAGAGATAAACACTGAAAGAAGGGGCCAAGTTTGCATCAATTGCTGAAAAAATGTCTTAACCATGGGCAGCATTGAAGTAACAATACTTCTAACGGAATCAGCAACATTAAAGGACGAGAATATTCCGTTAATAATGTCAGATAGTTTAAAAATCCCGGATAGATTAGGTGTTGCCGACGAAACCACGTTCGATGTTGGAGTTTTTGATGTTCCGGCGACAGCTGGGTTATTTGGTGTCGAAATTGTCGCACGGAATCCAGGTGGAATTTCTTCTGGTTCATTTTTTTCAGTTGGTTTATTGGCAAAACTGAAGGCTGGGGAAACCGCGGGGGTTCGTCTTGGAATTTTAGCAGAAGACGCTTTGGTACGCTTCCTGGAGTACCCTGATAGAACGAATGGGCGCCCTTCATCAGCCGAATCTGAATCCACTACATCAACTGGCAGAGCAGCAAAAACATTGTTAGATCGAGTGGGGGTCGGAGGAGAGGCGTTCTTTAAAATGGCTGCATAAGAACGATTGGATCGTTCTTTTAAAGAACGCCTCTGTTTATCCCAGCGGCTTTTGAATGCCTCGCACAAGGAGATATCATGAGGTGAGTCTCCGCAATATACACATTTCTGCTCTATTGCTGAGCAAGCTCCAACTTCATGACTCTCCCCACACTTGGGACAACGCGTCTTGTGACAGCAATGGGACGCTGTGTGCCCCAATTTAATGCAATTTTTGCATTCCATTGGACGAGGCACAAAAAGCCGCACAGGAAGCCTTAAAATCCCGTCTATCAAGACATAGTGAGGGAGGGCGGTACCTTCGAAGGTTACACGAAATGAGGCTGACGGTGAATATTTTTTGACTCCATTTTCGGTGGTAGCAATCGAGAGTTGACGGCAGTCCAGGATTTTAACCGAGGTCGAATCGAGGCTCTTGAATTTGCCCATCCCTTTAGCCAAAATATATTCACACGTCAGGCTCATTTCAGTGATCACGCCCTCAATCTCTACATTTCGAGACGGGATGAAAACGTGATACTCTAGCCTGAAAAAGTCGCTAGCAACAATTTCATTTGCGGCCTTTAAGCTAGCCACAATGACACGCAATTTATTTGGTCTTATCCGAGACACTTCGGTTACGGAGGACCACCTTGCCAGATCTTTTGTGATCTGAATAAAATTTAAAGGTTTCGATTTGGGCCGGAAATAAACCACCCATGGACCAGAAAAAGACGAGCCCTCTGGGTAGACCCTGAGTCGGGAAGACTTCCCAGCAGTTTCGACAGAATTCACATCCATCAAAACTGCCTGGCGTGACCCCCCGCCTTCGGTCATAATTTATAACGAAGACTAAAAAGTCCACCGTAATAAAAAATGTACGAAGCTACACAATTCGAATAAAAGATAAAAGAAAGTAATAAAGGAAAAGGGAAATGAAATACCTGTAGATACAATTATGAATTGTTGTGGTTTGGGTTCCAGCTATGCCTCTGGTGATGTGACTTCAACCAATGCAATGGCAGCTACCTCGTTGCTCGTTGGCAGTGTCGATAGTGCTTCCGATCAGCAAAACACGATTTACAATCGGATCTAGGCGTCCTCCGTCTTCGTAACCCGCTTGCGGCAACCAATTCCGAATCCTTCAGGTGTCCCGACGGTTTACACTCCCGGACGAGTGGGGCGAACAACCAGCACGTTTTGAGGGATGATGGCTTTGGAGAAGTTGTTGATGGCAACAAATAAATTTCTGCTCCGAGTGCCGTTGCTGTTCGGCAATTGACGACCGAACCAGAAGATAATTAACCACACTTTGTGGAAATTGCAGCGTTTATTGAAAACAAACTTAACTTCAAAGTTTTGCTACGGTAGCGAGAAAAAATGCGTCCGTACAAGTCGACCTACTGCGATCGAATTCAACCCAATTATTTGTAAATTGTTATAAAACAATCTAGGACTTGTTGAGAAAACGACACATGACATCGTAAAAACATTCCACTGATTGTATATTGCAAAACTACAGTATATTGAATGTGACTATAAATTACATTACTGTTTAGAACTGTTAAATCAGTTGAATGGACAAGATTCTGACAAATTTTGTCGAACAATCTGTATCAGTTAGAGTTTCTCAAAACCCTTCACCTAGCCGAATTGCCGCATTTATAGAGGTTAACAAAAACTGAATAAAACAAAAATAGAGGTAATATTTACAAAATTTGTAAAGCAATGTTTTGTTAGAAAAAGCTTAACAAAAATCGCAACAACGAAATATATCATTAAGTCACCATCTACAACAAAAAACCAGTGTCAGATTTTCATTTACTTTTCTCTCCAACAAATCCTAAAACTTCCCTTTCTATAAAAAAATTAAGTCACATTCGAACAATGTCTTCTTGGACTAAACTTGGATATCAAACTAGCTTTTTAACCGCCCACTGAAAGAGGCAGTTGTGGAAACAATATTTTTTGCTTCGAGATGATGCATTTTCCTGCAAATTTAGTACAATTTCTAACAAAGTGCGTTGGTTGACAGAATGATGATTCTTGACAAACAATCTCAATCAATAGCTTAGCTTTTCCTGTTCTGTTGTCAAGTTATTTTTTCATTATTATTTTTTTTTTATTAAATTTCGAACCATTTTTTGAATATCGCA
The DNA here is from genome assembly GCF_029784155.1 of Uranotaenia lowii. NCBI lineage: Eukaryota > Metazoa > Arthropoda > Insecta > Diptera > Culicidae > Uranotaenia > Uranotaenia lowii. Next base: position 47,494,054 of record NC_073692.1, on the reverse strand, counting down.
CGTGTAATTGATTTTATCCATGGGTAAAATAAAACAAACGTGAATTCGTCACATCAAAATCAAAACACTGAATGAATTCACTCACACAGACATACGATATTTGACCACTGACCATACTGACTGGACACTCGATTTCGTTTTCTGGATAATTTTTCCAACAGTACGCACTGTCGATTCCAGAGTGCGCATCGATCGATTTGAAGAAATGCTATCCCATTTAGAAAATGCCACCCAACTTTAAAAATAAAACACCCAATTTCTACGATAAAATCGGGCTAAACAGGACCATTTTTCCTACAGGGCATTTTTTGTCAAATTTTTCAGGTTCGCCACCTGCCGTCGGTATTGCGAACCTGCAAAATCTGACAACAAAGAATTAGACAGAAAATGGTTAAATTTTAGTTCTAAGTGTCATGTAAGTGTGGTCAGTGATTTGACATTCCATAAAACGACAAGAAAATAAAAATGACTTTCGTTTGCATCAAGATAGTACTGTTCTTTTACCATTCAAAATTCGTTTTGGTGGTGTGGAAAAGCATTGAAATCGGTGTATAAGTTTAGTTGCGAAATTATTTCTTATTTACTGGGCAGCGGTAAAGGAACATTAAAATGAACCTTATTCAAAATTATATTTTTTTGAAGAATGGATTCATTTAGTAAACCAGTTACTTTCGCAATATGGTTTTAACAAAACGTTGAATCAAAGAAATTGGTTGAATGTCAATAGGTGAAAAAAATTCGGAAACAAAGAGAAAAGGATTTGAAACACATAAATTCAGTGCAGTTTTTCAACATTTTTTTTTCGAATAAAAGAATTTTATGTTTACATTTCTCACGCGCACTTGCTCTTGCGTACGGATTAAGATGAGGGAAAAAGTCTAAAAACATGGTCGTTTTTAAGGTTCATTTTCCAGTCCAGTAAAGAATTATGCCAAAGGTCATTAAAGTTGTTTTTTGACACTTCTCACGCACATTTGAGCAGGGGAAAATACCCGGTCGACAAGCACGGTCGTTTCCGAGGTTATTTTTCCAAAAATTTATTAGTTTTAGTGGAACTACCAACATAATATCACGAACACTTCCAGCGGCAAATAGGATTAAATATCTTATCAATACATTCATCACGTTTAAATATTATTCAGCTTTTTTTACATTGTCTAAACACGTTCCAATCAACCCAACGAGAATGTTAGAAACTTAATTAAGATTAATTATAATTCAAGTTTTTCAAGGAGTTATATGGAGTTTGTCTTTTTGGTCGCAGTCAACCTTTCAGATTAAGATAAACGATTCCGAACTCAATGAATTATTTATAAATTAAATAAACATTAACATTGTAGACAAAAACGATAACGAAAATATTTGAGATAGAATTTCAAATACTAATAGGTGATTCAATCAAGACGGTTTTAATTTGGCTTGGTAATTATCAAGTGTAATTTTTTTTCTTAATGAAGCACGTATGATTCTGAGCGACTTGTAGTTGTATGGATTCAAGCGCCTCTGATCAGTCTGGGTATCTGGTGTCTGCGCTTAAAGGCAATTAGTGAGTGTTGTGATCATTTGAAATATTTAGAGAATCGACCCTTTTGAGGCAAATAAGATTCTTACCTCTAAGAAAAGGGAATAGTAAGTAGTGATGTCACATTTAAATCGGTAATTTTGAAGCCAAAAAAATCATTTTTCGGTATGGAAATCCAAAAAATCGGTATGAAAATCGGTATTTTAAGGTGATTAAATAATTTTCGGTAGTGATTCTGAAGTCTGTTATTAAATACTTTTTCAAAAAAATGCCATATAGTATTTTGTAATAAATTCAATGCACTGACAAAATTAGAGACACATTAAAGACACAGATAGCTAGCTTAAGGCCCAAGATGTAACCAAAAATTTCTGGAATATTGAGGTTAAGAAAAAACGATTTATTTAAGGTAAGTAGAGATAGAAAATGGAAACTATCATTTATATGTTTACGTTCAATTTCGTTTTGAGAATCACATAATCAATTCGGAAGCATGAATATGTGAAAAAAACATCCAAAACTTGTTTTGCAATAAAGCCATCTTATATCTTACGGACAAAATTGACATTTTATTTTAACATGTTTGTTTTATGTGAGAAACAAAGTGAAACTAAGAAATGTATTTGTTTTATTGATGCAGCAGGTTGAACAAAACATAAATGTGGAGGGCCCTTTCTATCTAATTAACCTTGTTTTTCAAACTTATAGATATTATTTAAGGAAAATCAAAAATATCTTTTTCTCTGATTCGGTGGATTTGTCGTTAAAATGGATACATATGCAGAAAATGATTTCAATTATATGATCACAACGCAGTCAAAGTGTCTCCATGATCAAATCCTTCGATCCTCTATTCCCAAAAAAAATTGTTTGCTAGGATGCAGTGGTGACCTCGGTCCTAAAGCATGAATTTATTTTCTATCATCCCTTTCTCTTATTTTCCTCTCTATCTATTGACTACAAGGACGTGGCCGGCGCCGTTATTGATGTTCAAAGAGATAGCATCAGTTTTGTTCATTGTGAATGTGCTGTCAATCCCCCATACAATTCTTTTGACCTTTGGACAACATTGATGGCCTCGGTCAATCACGGAGTAAAGGTTGATACGGTCAAAGTTTGGTCAATATCAACTTGACGTATTTCTTTCAATTTTGCATTTAAAAAACCTGAACACCCCTTATTTTGAAGGTGTGTGTGTGTAGAATGTTGCTCCTATTTTGATTTTGGAATTCACTCTTCAGTTGTCAAAATGCCGTCAAAGGAAGAAGAGCAGCGTATCAAAATTTTGCTCGCGCATCCGAAAATCCGAGCTACTCGCACGCAAAGCTGGCAAAATCGCTAAAAGTTGCCAAATCAACCGTTACAAATGTAATTAAAGTGTATGGGGAACGTTTGTCGACAGCCAGGAAGTCTGGATCGGGGAGAAATCGAAAACCGGAAGCCGCTGAGATGACAAAGAGAGTTGCCGGTAGTTTCAAGCGAAACCCTAACCTCTCTCTCAGAGATGCCGCAAATAAGCTGGGTGTATCGTCTACAACCGTGCATCGAGCCAAAAAACGAGCCGGACTATCGACTTACAAGAAGGTAGTGACTCCAAATCGCGATGATAAACAAAATACGACGGCCAAAGCGCGATCCCGGAGGCTGTACACGACGATGCTGACGAAGTTTGACTGCGTAGTAATGGACGACGAAACCTACGTCAAAGCCGACTACAAGCAGCTTCCGGGACAAAAGTTTTATACGGCAAAAGGAAGGGGAAAGGTAGCAGATATTTTCAAGCACATGAAACTGTCAAAGTTCGTGGAGAAATATCTGGTTTGGCAAGCCATCTGTACCTGTGGCTTGAAAAGCAGCTTTTCATAGCTTCCGGGACTGTCAACCAAGAAATTTACGTGAACGAGTGTTTGAATAAACGTCTGCTGCCTTTCCTGAAGAAACACGATTGTTCCGTACTGTTTTGGCCGGATTTGGCATCTTGCCATTACGGTAAAAAGGCCATGGAGTGCACTATGGAGCAGTTCCATACAATGAGGCGGCAAAAAGTATGATTAAGTGTTTTGGACTATTTTGTTATTTTTGAAAATTTTGTATAAAAATTACTATTTTAACTTACTTAAAATAAATTCATACAACAATTTTGTATAAACAACTTTCAAAGTAGGATGCTTGGTGTTATTTTTTAACCTACTTTTTATTTCTTTTGAAAACCGGGTTTTGGACTAATTGATCATTATCATCTAATATATAAAGATGAGTTGGACTATACATGTTTGTTTGTATGCACCTTATGCAAATCCACACCGCTTAACCGATCAGCCTGAAGTTTGGTACAGTTATGTGTTTGGACCATGGTAAGGTTTAAGTAATAGTTTTGAGCCCCTCCCACTTGAGAAAAAGGAACCTCCCATACAACTTTCGTTTTTTCTCCCATGAATAAAAAGTCATGGCACTCATTTTTTCGACCAATTTTCGTTTCCTTTGGCGGGGTTGTTTTCACCATCACCATGGGCCAGGAATTAGAAATGACCATCCAAAGTTCACGTGTACTGGAAAGGAAATCAAAGCCTGCTAGCGATTTAAAAATTCATAGCGAAGTTTTTGGCGGTTTTTTTTTTCATTCTACTGTTCAAAGCACGTGGTACTGGTACGAGTTATTTGATTGCAATAATGAGCCTTAATTAAGGATTGAAAAATACAATAACCATGTTGGGAATATATTGACTAGAATTTCAGTGGTTTTCAAAGTGCTCCCTACTGCCACCAGGGGGCTTTGAGAGTCTACAAGGATACACAGTGAATTGAAAAGTGAACAGTGAATAACTATTTGGACTGGAGGCTGAAAAACTAATGAACAGCGTTTTCATAGATTCCAGCTTTTAAAAACCAACCATTTTCATATTTTTAGGATTCCTTATAAAGAAAGAAAAATTAATAGGATTCAGAGTTATACGTTGAAGGCTGCAATTTCAATGCTTTGATAGCCGCCGGGAAATTTAAACGGGGGAGTAGAAATTTTATTAGATAATTAAATCTGAAGTTTAAAGCTTTATACAACTGTATTTCATTGACCAATTTATAACTTTTGATTTATTTTTGGCCATCAAAGTGTTCTATTCTACCATCCAATTTGGAAAAAAAAATTTTGGTAATGCGAGTTCAAACAAATGATATCAAAGAATTTTAACATTGATCACTCTTAAAAATGTCCGAGGATAAAAAACTTAAATAGAGGTCAAATAAGACCATTTCCATAACATTTAAATGGTAATTTCGGTTCAGAGATGATCATTTTCGATAACTCCAAGAAGCTTTTAGTAAAACTTTCTACATTTAAGAAAAACTAATCATGAAACAGTGTTCAATTAAAAAGCGAAAAAAGCACACATACAATTGAAAACATGCAAAATGAGTCTAAAACATAGTTCAACAAGGTTCGGAAGTGTTTTTTGGAAATTTTTAAGTGAATAAAACTTAAATATACCATTGTACAAGTAAATAAACCATCTTGAAAAGTGGGATAATCTCCAAAAGAGATTTTCATCGAATGGAGGATGGGAAAGATAGAAAATTATTTTATCATTTGCATTTAAAAAATTAAAGGCCAAATCTATTCGAGCTTCTTAGAAAAAAGGTGCGTTAAAAAAAAGTTTTTCGTGATAGGGAAAGGGAAAGAAAATTATTTTGAAATTCTATTGATAATCCTCAAAACTATATGCTTCTTCAAAAAAAAAAAAATTAAATCGATACACACAGTGAATAATCTCAATAAAAACTTTCAAAAGACTTACAAAACATACGTGGCCAATCATGAGCCAAATTTCTTTAAATGATGAATATAAAGCTTCCAACATTTCAAAAAATCAAACGACTCATTTTGATTTAAATAAGCTAGTTAAATGATAAATATCAAAAAGTCATTTCATTAGTCTCGCAACACTCGTCGTGAACAGTCGCGTTTTCCAGTTTCTCGATCATCGCGAACAAGTGTGTGAGTTTCGTCCAATATATCCGGGAGATTGTGCCGTTCGGACGCTTTAAACGGTATTTTGTGCCGCGTAAATCAAAGACAATTGTTTTCCTACCAAAGGCAGATGAAATTCGGGGTTGGAATAACCGAGTTTTGGCGGATTGAGTGGTTTTATTTGCCGAGCTGCATTCGCAAGAACATTTGACCACCACGAGGGCCGGCGCCATTGTTTGGCGAACAACGTTCCCCATCATCATCATCTTGATAATCATCATCATAATCAAACTGGTCATTTTCGCCCAAGGCTGAGTCGAGACGTGGTAGCCATCTTGAAACAACGAGGAAGGACCACGTGGTTGGGACCACCACTGAAGGAGCCAATCAAATCGGAAATAAAGTTTGTGATACTTTTTCTTTCTTTTTTCCCTATTTCTTATTCTATTTGTTCTCTATTATATATCTACCTATTTGAGCTTCGCTTTTATTTTCACAAAATATGAGCGAAGGCGGGGGGTCGGACCCACCAGATGTAGATGGTGAGAAAATTATTTATGAAGATGAGGAGCATCTGGAGGATTCAGCTGTAGCTGGTCCTTCGAATGCTCATCTTTTTCCGGCAGTTGATCTTTCTACTCCATCTGCAGCTGCGGAAAAGACAACTCGACTCCGAGTTTATCCTGATAATTCATCCTCTTCTGGGCCGGGGGTGGTTTTCATCCGGCCCAAAACTAACGGAAAACCATTAAATTTAGTGCAGATCACGAAAGATCTGGCTAGGTGGCCCTCCGTTACCAGTGTTTCCAAAGTACGTCCGAACAAATTGCGCGTTGTTGTGGCCGACCGGAAGGCCGCAAACGGAATTCTTGCCAGTAATTTTTTTAATTTAGAGTATCAGCTCTATATTCCATCTCGAGACGTAGAGATCGAGGGTGTGATCACCGAATCGAGTTTGGAGGCTGAATACGTTAAGTCTCACGGCGTAGGTAAGTTCAAGAGCCTTGATTCGACTTCGGTCGGAATCTTGGATTGTCGCCAACTCATGACTGCCTCCGTCGTTGATGGCGTTACCAAGTATTCGCCTTCAGCCTCGATTCGGGTTACATTTGCAGGAACAGCCCTCCCTCATTACGTCTTGATTGACGGAATTTTAAGGCTTCCAGTACGCCTTTATGTGCCTCGCCCAATGCAATGCAAGAATTGCATCAAGTTGGGGCATACTGCTTCGCATTGCGGCAACAAGAAGCGATGCTTGCATTGTGGGGAGAATCATGGGGAAGGAGCATGCTCAGCAGTTGAGCAGAAATGCGTCTATTGCGGGGGCTCACCCCATGATATCTCCTCCTGCGAGGCATTTCAGGCAAGCTGGGATAAACAGAGGCGCTCTTTAAAAGAACGCTCCAAGCGTTCTTATGCCGCCATATTAAAGAGCGCCTCTCCACCGGTCCAACCTCAGACCAGTAACATTTTTTCTGTGCTGTCAGTTGACAATGAAGACACAGATACGGCTGATGAAGTTCAGCCAGTCTTCGTTGCAGGAGGCTCTCGGAAGCGAACAAAGGCGCCTTCTCCGAAAATACCAGCTAAAATAGCTACGGTTGTCTCTTCAAATAGAAACGAGAAAAAGTCGACTGCTGCTGAAAAGGAAAAACAAGTTCCTCCAGGTTTCCGCGGAAATGCACCACTGCAGAATAAACCAACAGCTGCGGGAGCTTCGCAAACCCAAACCCCAAACGTGATGCCAGAATCAACGACTCAGTCTGGGCTCTTTAAGTTGACTGACATTTTGAACGGATTTTTTTCGTGTTTTAATGTATCAGAACCCGTGAAAGACATTGTATTTGCAATGCTTCCTGTATTAAAGACATTTTTAAAGCAATTGATGCAAACTTGGCCCCTCCTTTCAGTGTTTGTATCTCTCGATGGCTAATTTACGCCGAGAGGTCGGAGATATCACTGTACTACAGTGGAATTGTCGTAGTTTTATTCCAAAATTGGATTCATTGAATTATTTACTTCATAAAACAAACTGTGATATCTTTGCATTGTCCGAAACTTGGCTATCTTCTCAATCTAACATCTCATTCCACAATTTTAATATTATCCGTCTGGATCGTGACGATTCTTATGGAGGGGTGCTTTTGGGGATCAATAAGCGCCACTCTTTTTATAGAATTCACCTTCCTTTATCAGGCGGAATTGAAGCTGTTGCATGTCATACAACAATAAGAGGTAAGGACTTATGTGTTGTCAGTTTGTACTGGCCTCAGAGAGTTGCAGTGGATCGAAATCACCTAGAGGACCTGTGCTCAGTGCTCCCTGAGCCAAGGTTGATCCTGGGTGACTTCAATTCACATGGAACTGTCTGGGGAGAACAGATTGACGATAGTCGTTCTACTCTTATCTATGACATTTGCGACAGTTTCAATTTGACAGTATTGAACACGGGTGAAAAAACACGGGTACCTAAACCTCCTGCAAGACAAAGTGCAATTGACCTCTCACTCTGCTCAAATTCACTATCATTTGATTGCCAGTGGAAGGTAGTCCATGATCCGAATGGTAGTGATCACTTACCTATCGAAATTACTATCACCAATGGGGTCAGCTCTTCGAACACAATAAATATGACATATGACCTTACAAGACACATCGACTGGAAAAAGTACTCGGACACAATTAAAACCACCATCGACTCTATGCACGTTTTACCTCCTTTGGAGGAGTACCACTTTCTTTCTTGTCTGATACACGATAGTGCAGTTGACGCTCAAACAAAACCCATCCCAGAATCATCTATTCATCGAAGGCCTCCTAATCCATGGTGGGACCCTCAGTGTTCTAAGCTTTATAAGGACAAATCAACAGCATTTAAAGAATTTCGAAAACATGGAACTCTTGTCCATTTTGAAGCTTACGTTTCCCTTGAAAATCAGTTTAAAAAGTTAACCAAGGGGAAGAAAAAGGCGTATTGGAGGAATTTTGTTAGTGGGTTATCGCGTGAAACATCCTTAAGTACTTTGTGGAAAGTGGCACGAAGCATGCGTAATCGATCATCTACAAATGAAAGTGAGGAATATTCACAAAGGTGGATATTTAAATTCGCACGGAAAGTCTGTCCAGATTCTACACCTGTGCAAAAAATAATCCGGAACGTGCCTCCTGATAGGTCTGATAGTGGTCTAGACTCAAGCTTTTCGATGGTCGAATTCTCACTTGCCCTCCTCTCTTGCAACAATTCAGCTCCGGGAATTGATGAAATCAAATTTAACTTGTTGAAAAACCTTCCGGATGCTGCAAAATTTCGCCTTTTAAATTTATTTAATCAATTCTTGGAGCATAACATTGTTCCCCAAGATTGGAGACAAGTGAGAGTCATTGCTATCCAAAAGCCCGGAAAACCAGCGTCTGATTCCAACTCTTACCGTCCAATAGCGATGTTGTCTTGTATACGCAAATTGATGGAGAAAATGATATTGTTTCGTTTGGACAAATGGGTAGAAACAAATGGTCTCCTTTCAGATACTCAATTTGGGTTTCGAAGGGGCAAAGGGACAAACGATTGCCTTGCTTTGCTGTCTTCAGAGATACAAATGGCGTACGCAAAACGTGAGCAAATGGCTTCAGTGTTTCTAGACATAAAGGGAGCTTTTGATGCAGTCTCAATAGAGGTTTTGTCAGACAAGTTGCACTCCCGGGGTCTGCCTCCTCTATTGAACAACATCTTATACAGCTTACTTTGTGAGAAACATTTGAACTTTGCTCACGGAGATTTTGCAGTTAGAAGAACATCTTACATGGGCCTCCCACAGGGTTCATGTTTGAGTCCACTATTGTACAACTTTTATGTGAGTGACATCGACAGCTGTCTCTCTGAAGGCTGCACTCTAAGACAACTTGCAGATGATGGAGTAGTGTCTGTCACAGGATCTACTGAGTCTCATCTGCACAGGCCTTTACAAGATACTTTAGACAGATTGTCTTCCTGGGCTTTGGGGCTTGGGATTGAGTTTTCCCCTCAGAAAACGGAAATGGTTGTTTTCTCTAAGAAACGTAGACCTGCTCAACCTAAGCTTCAACTCCTAGGCAGAACGATCACTCAATCGAGGAGTTTCAAGTATCTTGGGGTTTGGTTTGATTCCAAGTGTACCTGGAGAGCCCACATTGAGTATCTGAAAGGAAAATGCCAACAAAGAATCAATTTTCTCCGATCAATTACTGGCACCTGGTGGGGAGCCCATCCAGAAGATCTTATCAAATTGTATCGAACAACTATTCTATCCGTTATGGAATATGGTAGCTTCTGTTTCCAGTCAGCTGCCAAAACTCACCTCATCAAACTAGAGCGTATCCAATACCGTTGTCTCCGTATCGCTTTGGGCTGTATGCCCTCAACACACAACATGAGTCTTGAAGTTTTGGCAGGAATACTCCCTTTGAAAGATCGATTCAATTTACTATCACTTCGGTTCCTCATCAGGTGTGAGGTCATGAACCCATTGGTGATTGTAAATTTCGAAAGGTTACTTGAGCAAAATGTTCAAACCAGATTTATGTCTATATACCATATCCTCATGTCAATGCAGGTAAACCCTTCTTCGTATTCTCCAACTCGTGTTTGTAGCCCAGACTACGATCATTCTTCTGTCCAGTTTGATTTGTCTATGCAGCAGGAAATTCGTGGAATCCCGGATCCGCATCGTCCTCTTCTGATTCCAAGAATTTTCGAAGCTAAATATAGACACGTCGATGCTGATAAAATGTACTTTACCGATGGATCACTTATAGAGGAAACAACAGGATTTGGAGTGTTCAACGAAATATCCAGCGCATCTCACAGTCTCCAGTCACCATGCTCTGTATATGTTGCAGAGTTAGCAGCTATTCACTGGGCTTTGAATAGTATCGCCACACGACCTATTGAACACTACTATATTATAACTGATAGTCTCAGCTCTGTTGAAGCAATCCGCTCTATAAAACCAGGAAAATTCACGCCGTACTTCCTCGAAATGATACGAGATATATTGACCACTTTATCAAGACGTTGCTTTTCTATCACCTTTATCTGGGTCCCCTCACATTGCTCAATAGCAGGCAATGAGAGGGCAGATTCCCTTGCAAAAGTGGGTGCGATGGAAGGCAACATTTACCAGCGTGAAATCGTATTCAACGAATTTTACTTCTTGGCTCGAAGAAACTCTCTTGTCAACTGGCAGCGTAGATGGGACGAGGATGAGTTGGGTCGGTGGTTCCACTCGATTATCCCAAAGGTAAGCCTTAAACCCTGGTTTAATAGATTGAACCTGACTCGGGATTTTATTCGTATATTTTCCCGTCTCATGTCCAATCATTATTCCATGAATGCGGTACTCTATCGTTTAAATATTGCTGGCAGCAATTTATGCGGATGTGGTCTAGGTTACCATGACATCGAGCATATTGTTTGGTCGTGTGAGGACCACCTATTCGCCAGAGCGAACTTTATAGATTCCCTTCGGGCCCGAGGAAAACCACCCGACGTTCCAGTGAGGGATGTATTAGGTATGATGGACTTGGACTATATGTTCGAGATATACCTTTTCCTAAAAGCTATCGATCTTCGACTATAATTCTCTTTATTTTCATATTTCCCTTTCTATCTTTCTTTTTCTTCAAAACTGAACTAGATCTAAGTACACAATTGTAATCAAACAAAACGAGTTTGGATCCTTAAAGCCTAAAGGTATGAGCCGTTTCAAATAAATAATTTACAAAAAAAAAAAAAAAAAAAAAAGTCATTTCATGAAACTCAAGAGAAAAATGTGTGAAATCATTGATCAATCATGAAAAACATTTTTTTGACAACCCAAAATCAACTTTGTTGAATTTATACTCATTAATGGGTAAAAAATACCCATTTACATGATATTTTCAGCTTTATTTAACTATAAATCAAAAAACGATGCTTTAAGGTGCCTGGAAGCTCTTTTATTGTATTTAAGGACTTTAAACTAGATCTTGATAGTAAAAAGAGTATGGGAAAATACGAGGATTTTTTTTTTGGCAAGGCTTTTTAAAGTTTTTGACTTTTGAAAAATATAATTATTTACTCATTTTTAGCATAGATCAATTTAGTGTGTAAAAGTTTGGAATGGTTCAAATGATAGCTTTTAATACAAGCTTTCATATGGTGTACTTTAAATTTAAGAAAAAATGTTTTCCTTAGAAATATATGTGACTAAAATTTTTTTCTTCATCATATAAATTTTTCAATTTTTCAAAGTCTGATGTCTGTGGTGCGTTCGGTATTCAAAATAATGAGTTGAAAAACTGAGAATATCTTAGTCAAATATTAAGTTATTAACTTGTAAAAATAAAAAAAGCGATCCGATAAAGTTCAGTTTTTGACTTTTTGCCGCCTCAAACCCCTAAGTGGAGTGGTACGCCGCCAACAACGTGCAGGTGGTTGAGAAATACTGGGCTATTGTCAAGCGGAACCTAAAGAAGACAAAAAAAAACTGCTAAGGACGAGCAGCAGTTCAAGGCAAACTGGCTTTCTGCGGCGAAGAAGGTGGACAAGGTGGCTGTACAAAATCTGATAGCAGGGGTTAAGCGTAAGGCCCGGCAATTGGCGATGGGCGCGCTCGCAATCCCAGTGTACGATTTCTCATGTGTTAAACAGAGAAAGCAATATCCTTCACTCCAATTTCACTCCGAATAGCTGTCATTCTTATGGAAATCTGTGTAAGAGTAAAGAGCAATCTTTATTCTTTTTAGCAGGCCCAAGCTCAATTCGGATTTGGAAAAGCGGAAGTCTAACTGAATATTTTTCCTGAATTTCATACAAATTAATCTTGAAAAAGAAATTTAAGAAATTTTACCGATTTACACGCGTTTTCCCTTGACCAAATTTTGACCGTATCACCCTTTATTTTGCTCCTTAAATCCTAGAGATATGAGCCGTTTCAAATAAAGATGTTTAAAAAAAAAAGATTTTTCTTGATGTTTGCGTCTTACCTCTAGTTCCCCTATCTAGCATTTTAACATTTGGAATTTTAAGTAGCGTAAAAACATTTTTGATACTTGTTTAATGTTTACATTTTATATTGAGAAAAAAAGCATAACACAATTAGATAAGCATAACACAATTAGTCGAAAAAATGTTAAACTTCAACCTATATGGTTCAAGCCATTCCACCTGTTGGTGATTTTCTAATCTTGTAATGCCAGTTTTGGTCCATTCAATAAACGAAAAATTTCATTCCCAAAGTGATACCAAAGATTCCAATTTGAGAGGACACGAACAAAGAAATAAAATTCGCTTCGATGTGCTTTCGCCTTTTGTTTGTTTGTTCTGTAATGGTTTCCAAAAATTCGCAACTGCAACTCCACGTACAGCGTACGAATCCCAAATAAACCGAAGAGAGGAACCATAAACCATAAAAACGCCGAAACGCGAGGAGGATGGGGAGGAACGGGGGGGTAGACCGTAAAAACGACCAGATGAAATACGACCAAACGCATCATTGCTGCTATTAGTGTTATTGCCATTAGTAGGTATCGGGTATAGTCGTTGTTATGATTCCGAGATGTCTCCGCGCGCGTGTGGTGGACTTTCTACGCGCGCCGCGGCCGCCACGTCAGTTTCGTAAACACGGGACATCGGGACCACGACCGACGACGACTGGCCTGGATTCGCCACCACACCAATTCCTTCGTCGCTGCTCTTAAAGCACACTTACTCACAGTCGGTTGCTGCAGCTGTTTTTTTTGCTCTTGGTCCTTCGACTGGAGTCAAGTTCTTCCTACCTACTGTTTGTTGTTTTGCCCAAATTCGGTGCTGCGAAAATCGAATTTTCCAACCTCCCTAGAACAAGGACAAAAACGACCGACAACGAAGAAGACAACGAAAGAAGGTTGAAAATTGTGAAAAATCTCACAATCGGTGGGTGAGACGCGAGAAACAATCTCACTCACTACGAAATGTGCCAGTTGCAGAAAAGCGAGAAACGGTAGGGAGAGGAAAAACCTTCTGCAAACATCAGCTGGCTGAGTCTGGAAATCTCTCTCCCGAATCCCAATCACGCAACTTCGACTCCACGCGAGTCGAGTCGATCGAGAGTAAATCGGCGACGTTTTCGATGTTTCCCGGCTTTCCGCGTTCTAGCTTCGTGTTCTCATTTATGCTCGCTCTCAGCCTACAGCCTACTCTTGTTGGATTTTCGCTCCAGGATTGTTTTTTTTTATGTTCCTATGTTGGTTTTGTATCTTTCTGGTGTTGTTATGATGTCGTTGTTTTTTCTTATTTTGTTTGAGCACGTTCTAGGGTTGAGGGCTCACTGCATGCAAGTTTTTCAGTTTGTTTTCAGTCGCATCGGGGAATGGACGCGTTTTCGGGAGTTTGCGTATGATGTATATGTGGGCTAACGGTTTTGCGTATATATTATGATATTGAATCTTACGCGTTGCATCACGTTTGACGCAATCGAAATTTTAGGGGAAGTTTCGAGCGCGGTTTGGTTTAATTACTCATCGATTGTCCGAGAGGGGGAAGTTTTGTGGGAAAACGTTCAGTTTTGGCGGGCTTAATTTTAGCCATCGGCAGCTTCTTGGGCACCCGCTGTGAAGTGAATCGTTCCGAAGATTGAAAATCAACACGCACCGAAAGTGGATTAGTGAGAAGGCGATCGTGAATAAAACATTTTTGCACCCCATCTAAATACTTCCCGGAAATCCGGCGGCCAACAGCGTTTGTTGTGAATATGTATATGCTTGGGAAGACGTAAGCGCAAAGCAAGTTTTAAAAAGGAATACGTAATGATGAATCAAAGCCTGGGCAGATGGTGAAGTGGAAACCAATCGCTTGGGGGGAAAAGAGGTGCATAAAAAGTGGCCAAAATCAAAGGAAATAAATCACCCGGGATCAGGGTCTGCAATCGGTCCACGCCAGACGGATTCGTTCGGCTCCCGGTCGTCTTTGCTTCGGGCGATTATTGGATTATCGCGGTGATTTGTTTTGAATCTCTTGCATACTTTCGGGAGATGAATTGCCATTTCCCTTAGTGAAGTGTAAACAGTCGAAAAAAGCGAAGAAAAACAATCACACTCTCCATCGATCCCAAATTTCCCTTCGGAAGAAGGAAAACGGCCAAAGTGAAACATAAAAATCCAAATTCCATAGAACCAACTTAGATTAACCCAAACACACCGAGGATGATAAACGGATAAAGTCAAACACGGTAAAAGCTTTCCCATCTTACCGGTTTTATATTTCCCGTTGCATAAATCTCGACGAGTCAATCAACTTCCGATTCCGGGAGCGAGTGGAAAAGTGAAAAAAGAAACGACAATAAAATTTAAGGAAAAAAACATCCAAAACACCCCATCGGTAATTCGATAATTGCCGATCGGATTAAGGGCAGTCGAAACGTTGGAAGCTCTGAAGAAAAGACGAAGAAGAAGAAGAAGAACCCCGTAGTAACAAGCAGAAGCACGAAAAGTTTATAATACGCAAAACAAACATCACATTACAGGGAGGGAGGGTGAGACCCTAAGCAAGGAAAGTGCGCGAAAGAGAAGAGTGAAAATAAAACAAAAAAAAAAGCAAAGGATAACCATCTACTGTAGTTGATATAATCGGATCGTTTCG
Source organism: Uranotaenia lowii (assembly GCF_029784155.1). Taxonomy (NCBI): domain Eukaryota; kingdom Metazoa; phylum Arthropoda; class Insecta; order Diptera; family Culicidae; genus Uranotaenia; species Uranotaenia lowii. The sequence continues at coordinate 47,478,934 of NC_073692.1, read as the reverse complement.
TCTTGTGTTCGGTTTTCGTTTCGGGGATGAGCAAAGCCAAAATTGATCGATTCGGTTTATGAAACCCAATCGGGAAGCTTTCGTTTCCGTTTCGTTAGTTCAAAACAAAAGCAGCAAGCGGTGAAAAGTGTGAGGGGGTGTAAATTTTGTGGTTTATATCGACGACGGGTGTCATTTTTTTTTTGGTTTTGTTTGTTTGCTCTGATGTTGTAATGTGATACCGACCTACCGGAGGAAAAAGCTGAGTGTGGGAGAAATTTTCCAAATTGAAACAAGTGAATCCTCCTGTGCGCTGACCTTCGCTTTGCTTTGCTTTGGCGGTGGTGGGAGAATTAGGGGAACGAAGAAATCTGGTGCACCTGGTTTGTAGCTGGTTTTGTCAACCGGACGGAATTTGAAGCTTACCGTCGTTATAACAAGGTATTTAGCTGTTCCATTTTAGTATCATTGGGTATTGGGGATTTGTTGTAATATGGATAATCTAAGTTTTCTCTTGTTTATCAAGGATATTTAACGAAACCATTGAGGTTGTATTACACAAACGGAAATCCAAATTTAATCTGGTACCGAGATTTTGAAGAAAATGGGGCTCTTGAGCTTCAAAGGCAATTATTCATTATTTTCAAATAATTGATACACTTCAACTCAATTTGCTCAATTTGAATTGCTACATTGAGTTATTACGGGGTTTTCGTGAAACCAAGTACAATAATAGGCCAAGTCAAACTTTTGAAAGGAACGATTCAACACAGGTTTCAGTGGTGGTATAGAGTTAATTTTCTATGCACTGTATCTGTAAGGTCTTTACATAGTTACACTCTACACTAGCGATTGCTAGTTCCACCAGTGATCATCAATACACAAATTACAAACGGAAATCCAAATTTAAACTGGTATCGAGATTTTGAAGAAAATGTGGCTCTTTAGCTTCAATGGCAAATATTAATTATTTTCAACAAATCGATACCTATCAACTCAAAAGTCATTCTGAACTACATATTTAATATACCGTAAACTGGGGGAACTTTGATCACTTTTTTCATTCATTTTTTCAATATTTTGGAAGGGGTTGCTTTTTTGTAATGCCTAAAAACTTTAAAACCCTTACTGAGGTGAGGAGTATTAAACATGATCATTGATTGCAGGAAATTCAAACGACATTGGTGGTTATAATTGAATGTTTGTTAAAAAACCAGATTTCGAGATTCCGGGTAACTTTGATCGCTACGGTTTTTACGAATCTCAACATCTTCAAATTTATTGTTTTTATGGCATTAAGCACAGAAGGCTAAAAAATTCGATAACAGTATTTTTTGTTTGGACTCAATTGAATTTTTCAACGTTTTCTTTCAAAAACAAATAAACTCGAAAGATGGATAATGCTACTGCATACATTTAGGGGCAAAAATTATAAACATTTCTCAATATTTTTTGGCCTCTAAAACAAATAAAATTTTGCTTTCACGCAATTCCCTAAGTCCTCGTACTGTTCCCTTGATCTTTTTTTCTTCAAACTTAATCATTTGATAGGATTTTTAGACATTTTTTCTACACGGGCTTTTTCCTGGAAAATTACCGTTTTTTTCAATATCCAAAAACTATCATCAAATGACCATAAAAACAACACTTAAACTTAAACTTAACCTTAACCAAGAAAAAAGTTTAACTTTCACATGAAACAACCCATTTGCTCCTAAATGCTTAAATTTGATCTGAAGAGATGTTTGTTTGTGAGCCTTCAAAAAACCAGATATTTTAAGATTTTAACCTTCCAAAGCCGTTCGCAAAATTTCCGTACAAATCTATTTTAGATAAATTTGACCAGTAGTTTACGTACGTTCTCCTGGCCGCAAATATTGACCGATTTCGATGAATTTTAATTCATTGTATAGATAATTTATTCTAGTTTCTCAATATTGAAAAAATAAGTCGAAATATTTTACGAGATCACCAGTAGCTGATTTCGAATTAAAAAAGTCCCGAAAAAGAGCTCTTTTTAGAATGCTTATAACTTGTGACAGATTCCAAATATTGCGCTGATTTTATAATATTTAGAATTGTCAAAAATAAATCTATCCATGGATGTATAATTTTTTGGTGGTCCAAAGGAAGTTTTGGCCGCTATCCCGGAACTTCCGGTAGAAAAAATTCTTACTTCAAAAAAGTCACCCAATTTTGGCTTTGCATTGCTGTATCTCGCTTACCAATGGAGCGATTCTCTAAATTCAAATTTTAGTTTTTTTTCGTTAACTCTATTATTATTTTCGTAGAACATAGTTGGTTCCTCAAAAATCTCAGTTCTTCATTATATTGTAATGAAAATAACATCTTTTTTGTCATTTTTCAAACTCCTCCTCATGTCGGTGGGTTTACGGGATTTTGATAGCGTGATTTCTCTAAAATTTGAAATCAAATTGGTCACTTTTTATATACCTAAAGATTCATTAGAATCTCCTCTTTCGATGGACATACTTTTTGTGTGGTGTTTTGAAAATTTGTAGCAACGTTTTTTGAATTTACTGGAAGCTGTCAGATTTCAACCAGTTTGGCCCACATTTTCAGCAGGTTGGTGTACAAATCTCGCACCCCTCACGTAGCCGCGGGAGAAACAAATCCTTTAGCTCTCTTTTTGTCGCTCACCAAATCTACCACCCAACCCAGCAGCAGGAGGAACTGCCGTCTCGTCGCGTGATTTGTTGATTGATTGTGCTAATGCTGATAACGAAAGAATGCTTTATTGTTGTAGGTATTGCTTGAATCTTTTTTGATATATCTATTATATAAAATTCTCTTGTAACGGTGTTTGTAGTACTACTCCTCCGAAATTACACAAAAGATACAAGTGAAATTATTTTTAGAATATTCTGTGGGCATGCGAATCGGTTTATATTGAATAAAAATAACAAAAAGTGGCATCAATTGTCCGTTTTAATTTAATTTGTAGTTTTTTTTAATCAAATTAAAGTCATGACATCCATTTTCACGAGATTTTCTTTACTTTGGGCGCCAGGCGGGCGGTTTGTTTTTCGTTTCCATGGTCGAGGCGTCGCGAACCAACGTCGAGAGGGGATAGTAACCGTAGCATAGCATACTGATTAGTGGGAATATTTGGGCGCGCATTTTTCAACCAAGCATAATTTCAATGCATGTGGTGGCGATATGAAGCCTAGATGTGTTTTTTTCTTTTCGATTTCTAGATCATTTGTACAGCACATATTAATGAATGACGTCTAGATGTGACCCAGCCCAGATTGATATTTTGGCGATCGAATCAAAACCATATAAATGATTTTAAAAATTGAAACTATTTTGATTTCGTGTTAATTAAAGCTGCAATTGTTGTATAAAAACTACGCTGATATGTAATACTGATGCATATGAAGGGGGAGGTTTTTACATACAATTGTATAGTCGAATACGCATTCATATCGATAACAGGAAAAAATAATAATAACTAAATTTTCAAAACAACAACGAAACCCAATGAAAAGGAATAGAAACATGAACTGAACAAAAGCCTGTCCATAAAAATAGATTATGTGGAATTGATGTATTTGAAGGCCGAATGCAGAGAACTTTTTGGTTTTCTGCAAGCTGTTATTAATTAAATAATACACTTTTTCATTACAAAAAGTAAGGATATGCATTTTCCGAAGGATTTTTCAAATAAGAAGGTACACTACAGCAAGTGCAAACGTTCAACATTTACAAAAAAATGTATAAATCATTTCTTCATCTATCAATTGTTGGGCTCAAATAAACAATCTGACGAAAAAAAACTCAACTTTTTATTTAAATCATTCACCAGAAAACACGGTACTGTTTGTTTACACACAATTCAAGTACGTAAAAATGAAAAGTGTGTTGTTGTTTTACATATTTTGGCTACATAAAAGAGACTTTTGATCCGCATTTTTTTGAAAAGTTTGGGATTGGCGCTCCAGTGGAAGAAGATTTTTTTCAACTTTTTAAGAATTTCCTCTCCAAAATGATTCAGCATTAGGTGAGAATGATCAGAAATGGGTATATCGCGTCTTTAATCGAAAGTGTTTATTCAAAATTATTAAATGTCTTCATTTAGAAGGTCTTTTGTTTAAAACTGCTTTCATTAAAAGTGGAGAATCAAACATTAACTTTTGATGCAAACAAAATTGCAGCAAAATCAATGAAACTTGATAAAACAAACAAAACATTTATTAAATTCTTTCAAAGCCTTTACACTTTGTAACGCATGTATGAATGAGTTCAGAAAAAGCATTGTGTTTTTACTTGCTTCAATAAACAGGACAAATTTTAATCTATAAACAACATTTAACTTTCAAAAAGCGTTAGTTGAAAATTGATTGAGTATCGAAACAAACGAAAATTGATTTGTTTTCTTAGATTTATAGAATTGTACGTATGATAAAATCCGTTTGCATTTGCCCCACTGTATCTGAATTTAAATTAAGATTGAAAGCAAAAGATAGGAGCAGAATAAACTTTGATGACCTTCTCGACACAAAGATTACTATTTTTATGATTTGTGTGATATTTTTATGAAAATTTTTAGAAAATATTCATACCACCGTCGAAGCATAGACAGATTTTTTTTAATCCATTCAATTTTTGAAAATCTGCTTTACAATCGATTGTTTATGAACAGATAAAGTCAGTAAGCTTTAATCTCGAAAAATCTTGAAAAGGAAAAAATAGAAAAATAGTTATTATTCCTTTGAGCTTATCCATATGATAAAAATTTGCACTTTTTGCTTAAACCAATAGAAATCAAAATATTTCAGTATAAAAATTCGTCAGATTTCATACCAAGACAAGTGCTGTTTGGCATCACTTCAAGTTGTAATGTGTCAAGCCACAAGTTTAGTATATGGCAAAATAAATTGTGAACTTGATTTTAACATGGGAAGGTATTTGGGTACGAGATATATTTCTATGATTATTACAAACCTTTCTGAATTGCATTGTGAAGAACGGAGGGACAAAGGGGGTTCTATATGAATTGCGTTGTTTAGCTTGAAAACTATTTAACAAATCAGGGCTTCTATACAAGTTTGTTGGCATAAATCGAGAATCTATCAAGTAAAAAGAAGAGAGGTTGCTTACGAATAATTTGAGACTCCCTTATTTCTGGATGGAGTCGGAAAAAAGGAAGCAAGTCTATATTCATATTATATTTGGCACAATTTGAAAACTTATCCGACAAGAATGTAGTTCATGAGCACTTCTTGCATTGAAAAGGGAGAGGGCTGGAAGTCCATACCATACATTTTGAGTTATTATAAACTCTATAAATTCATAAAAATAGGGTGAAAGTTTCAGATCTTGAAAAACAAATTAAGAGACCAATTTTAAGAAAATATTATTAAGTTGCAGGTATCTTTTTAAAGCGATTGCTCCTTCATTAAATTGAAATTCGGTTTGAAATGATGCCCAGGAAATAAGTCTAAATTTCAATTATTTTGCAGATTTAATTCATTTTTGGAAGGTGTAGCAAAGCACACCGGGTCAGCTAGTTATATTATAAATATTTTAATGGATGGGCAACATTTCTAAAGTTCACGTCGTTTATTTCAGATTCAGATTGCAGATTTCAGATTTCAGATTTCAGATTTCAGATTTCAGATTTCAGATTTCAGATTTCAGATTTCAGATTTCAGATTTCAGATTTCAGATTTCAAATTTCCGATTCAGATTTCAGATTCAGAATTCAGAATTCAGATTCAGATTTCAGAATTCATATTCAGATTTCAGATTCAGATCTCATATTTAGATTTCAGATTTCAGATTCAGATTTCAGATTTCAGATTCAGATTTCAGATTCAGAATTAAGATTCAGATTTCAGATTCAGATTTCAGATTCAGATTTCAGATTCAGATTTCAGATTCAGATTTCAGATTCAGATTTCAGATTCAGATTTCAGATTCAGATTTCAGATTCAGATTTCAGATTCAGATTTCAGATTTCAGATTCAGATTTCAGATTCAGATTTCAGATTCAGATTTCAGATTCAGATTTTAGATTCAGATTCTGATTTCAGATTCCAGATTTCAGATTCAGATTCAATTTCAGATTTCAGATTCTTATTTCTGATGAAAGTTTCTGAATAAAATTTCAGAATATTTTTTACTTGAATCATAGATTTTGTTTCTCTTGCAGTAGACACTGCTAAAAATAATTGAAAAGAACCATGATAACATTCAAAACAAATGTTGGTATCACTGAAGAATTCTAATGATAAAATATCTAAAAAGATTCAAAACGTTTATTTCAATTTGTAGAAATAATCTTTCTCTATTTTAAAATCAAAACATTTACTACGCAAAGAGGTATCAGCATGAGCAAAATCAATCACCAAACCACGCGGCTGGAGAGTTGGGCAAATTTGCCCTAGCCATCAAAACCCGAAAAAAAAACACGCGACGAGACGGCAGTTCCTCCTGCTGCTGGGTTGGGTGGTAGATTTGGTGAGCGACAAAAAGAGAGCTAAAGGATTTGTTTCTCCCGCGGCTATGTGAGGGGTGCGAGATTTGTACACCAACCTGCTGAAATTGTGGGCCAAACTGGTTGAAATCTGAAAGCTTCCAGTAAATTCGAAAAACGTTGCTACAAATTTTCAAAACACCACACAAAAAGTATGTCCATCGAAAAAGGAGATTCTAATGAATCTTTAGGTATACAAAAAGTGACCAATTTGAGTTCAAATTTTAGAGAAATCACGCTATCAAAATCCCGTAAACCCACCGACATGAGGAGGAGTTTGAAAAATGACAAAAAAGATGTTATTTTCATTACAATATAATGAACAACTGAGATTTTTGAGGAACCAACTATGTTCTACGAAAATAATAATAGAGTTAACGGAAAAAAACTAAAATTTGAATTTAGAGAATCGCTCCATTGGTAAGCGAGATACAGCAATGCAAAGCCAAAATTGGGTGACTTTTTTGAAGTAAGAATTTTTTCTACCGGAAGTTCCGGGATAGCGGCCAAAACTTCCTTTGGACCACCAAAAAATTATGCATCCATGGATAGATTTATTTTTGACAATTCCAAATATTATAAAATCAGCGCAATATTTGGAATCTGTCACAAGTTATAAGCATTCTAAAAAGAGCTCTTTTTCGGGACTTTTTTAATTCGGAATCAGCTACTGGTGATCTCGTAAAATATTTTGACTTATTTTTTCAATATTGAGAAACTAGAATAAATTATCTATACAATGAATTAAAATTCATCGAAATCGGTCAATATTTGCGGCCAGGGGAACTTACGCAAACTCTCGGGTCATATAGACCCGAACAGCCTAATTACGGATTTTTTTGAGCGAGCACTTCCGGTGGTCACAGGAAGTTGCCTGGTACTACAGATTGTGTATTTCGTGATTCCCCAGGGAGGTTTTAAAAATCAAATTTTTGCGATTTTTGCTCGAAGAGTTATGATGATTTGAATGTGCGCTTCGGGTCATATTGACCCGAACGACTTTGGAAGGTTAAAATTATGTTTTAAGAAATATAAAAAATCTCCTAATCCGAACCAAATTTAGCTTATTTGTAACTCAATTTACTTTCAAACGAAGTCAACAGTTTTCAGATATTTTAACTTTATACTTAGTTAATAATGATTATCTGCAAAAAAACCATGTTGATCAAAGTTACCCCCCTGATCAAAGTTCCCTTTATGTACAACAAGTACCTTTTTATGTACAACACAGCAATGACCGTGTTTAACAGATTGTAGTACTAGATTCAGTCATAAAGGAGTTTTCGCGGAATCAATTTAAATAGTTGGCCCGTTTAGAATGTTCAACGGAACGATTCAACGCAGGTTTCAGTGGTGGAAATGAGTGAATTATTTAATCAATATATCAGTAAGGTCCTTACATAGCTAAACTCTACTTTAGCGATGTGTTGTTCCACTACCGATCGTTAATACGATAATACCCAAATCTTGAATTTCCACACCTCCCCTCAATTCGCGGATTGAAAATATTGGATAGCATCTTCGACTGTCGCACTTTTTCGCAGTGTAGCTTAATATTGCAAGTTAATTTCTGAGCTTTTTCCTTCCAAACTCGATCCTCTGAAGTAAACGTCATAAAACTCTGGAGTCGGCAATGAGGTGAGGCTGGCAAACCCAACAACCTTCCCCAAAATGTCAGAATGCCATCCCAGCAGATGAATGCGCTCCTGGCTAATTTCACCTTTGCGCTGATCAGTCCCCATTCCGGATCTCGGGAGTTCTCCATCCGGCTGCTAACCGCAAGTTTCTTAAGAGTACCCCTCTCGATCAACCCTTTTTCCACTTCAGGACGAGTCTGGACCCATAACCTATTGAAATGAAAAATGCAACGTAGGTTTCTGTGATTCTTTATTCACTACATCAGTAAAGTTCTGTCATAGCTACACTCTATACTAGCGATTGCTAGTTTTCTCTACTTAATCATGATCAGTTCTCGCTTATATATCAATAACATGATGGAAATTGACGATATTGGCAAAAATAATAGTTCGGATCTAACGGTACCTGCCACCTTAGTTATGGGATTTTAATCACATGGTATTTTCAACAATTTATGTAGTCACACTGGTTTTCGATAACTAAAATTGGGTAAAATAATTCAATAACTTACAAATATTACTAAGCTGGGAAACTTAATTCCTACTCATTTTATAGCCTCTTACAAGAGAGAAGTTTTAGGACCAAAGGAGCATAATTTTTGGGTGGGTACGTCTCTTTCCAAACGGACATTCCATGCCACATAACTTCAAACCAAGGTTGCCGAAAAGAAAAATCTGTGTTTTGACGGAGAATAATTCTGACTTTCTGTGATTTAACCCAAAAATAATAATATTTTTTTTTTATTTTTCCAATCTAAACTAAGAAATTCGGAATTCCTATTGATATTCAAAATTAAAGTTTTGGAACCACGTACAAAATTTAAAAAACATGTGAATATTCTCAAAATTCTGTCTTCTGTGACATAGATTATTTGATGAAAATTTGCTTAAAATTCTGAAAAATTATAGATTTTTCTGTGATCTCGGTAACCTTGCTTTAAGCCAATGTGAGATTTGTGGAGGGATGGCGTAAAGGCGGTCTTCGCGAAACTATTACTTTTTCCTCCCTCTATCGACTTTACGGCCTTGGCCGGCATTGTTATTGGTTTTTTTTTATTAAACCAAACCGAATTTACATTTCCTTTAAACTATCTTCAGTTAAATCACTCGTTATGGAACTATGTAACGTTTGCGCACCATTTGTTCAATTTTTCCATACCTTGATAAAACTGCCGACATTTGCTTGTCCTCTACTTCGGGAGGAAGTCCAAAAATTCTAATGTACTTCAATAAACCACTAGCTTTAGAAACCGTGACATTAATTTGACTGCCGTCTGCATATTCAAAAATAACCTTATCACCAAGCTTCGCCAGCACCATTTTCTCGCTTGGGTTCCATTTTGTTTCGAGTTAACTATCCCTGGACGAAGCTTTTGTTTTCACAATTTCAAAACGCTGAGCAACCTGATACCACGTCCGAACTACTTCGCAACTGAGAGCGAACTGCGGTTCAGATTAAAGATTGAAGTTCTCAAAATTGGACAGTGAGAACGGGTTGCTTGTACCCAGCACCTTTAGTTTGGTTCGTTGTCCAATGTTGATTATCTTGATCGAATGAACCACGGAGTGCAACCTTTATGCCATTGGTCAGGACGGGCCGCAGGTGGACCGTTGTTGATAGCAAGCTCAAACTATAGGGTACTGGACCTTTGGGAAGTGGTGATGCTATATTTTGATATAAAAAAGAACATGCTAAATTATTTTATTTTTTTTTTGTTTCGATTATAGTCGTTTTACCATCATTATGGCATTTGTGACTTTATTAACGTTGCAGTTGGCGGATCGTTATTGAAAAACTTATTTTTTTTTTAAATTTGGTTATAGAGACGACCGCAATCGATGAGTAATCATGCAAATAATACACTTAATCTTTTCCTTTGTTTTTGTTTTAGTCAAGTTATGCTTGTTCACGTTAATTCATTCCTGAGCTACCTTTTTTCAACTTTTCCTCAGCCTCTTTTTACACTTGTTTTTAAATATTTCGTACTACAACCATCTGTTTTTTTAACAACCACTTATGCTTTAAAACGGGTATTTTCGATAAAAGTAAAATACAAATTGAAAAGTTCCTCCATTTTCAAAGTGTGTTTCAAGTGTTTTGAAAATTTTTTGTGTACTTCAAAATACTGGTTTGTTTTCTGTAACCAGTTGACTTTTCTTCATCAGGTGACTCAATGATAAGTTAATAAAGTCTCACATCATCAACTCCGAAATTACATACCCATAGGGGCTGAAGAGCTTAATTGTAAGTACTTTTTCGCTTATTATAATTTTTGATAAAATAGTTCTACTGATAACTGAGATGTTTCAACTTATACAATAATAATTTTTGGTTTTTATTTGCCGATTTGTTGTCATTTCTAACAACACCTCTTTAAGACGGATTTTAAGTTTTGTCTTTCGATACTTTGCTTTCAGCCATAGGTCGAAATTTACGGGTGGTACGCAGTAGATTGCAACAAAATTTAAATTCCTTTTTGAATTACTTGAAAATGTGGAAAATTTCTCCTATCGCTTCCAAAACTCAACTTATTTTATTTCCCCATAAGCCAAGAGCAAATTTTTTAAAACCTAATGAAAATCATTCCATAACTTTTAATGGGGTTTCTTTAGAATGGTCTGATCACGTGAAGTACTTGGGACTCACACTTGATCGGAATCTTTCTTTTAAGAATCACATTGAAGATATTCAATCTTAATGTAATAAATACACTAAATCTCTTTATTCTCTCATCAACAGGAAATCCCGACTTTGCCTGAAGAATAAGATGCTTATTTACAAGCAAGTCTTCCAACCAGCGATAATGTATGCAGTTCCGATTTGGTCTAGCTGCTGCGCGACGAGGAAGAAAGCCATCCAGAGGATTCAGAACAAGGTTCTGAAAATGATTTTGCGGCTTCCACCTTGGCACAGCACCGAAGATCTTCATCGGATTGCAGGCATTGAATCTATCGAAGAGATAGCCAACAAAATCATCTCTAACTTCAGAGGCAAATCGATGCAGTCTTCCATCGCAGAGATTCGCTCTCTCTACAATTAGTTTAATTTTAGGATAGCTTTAGTTTTTAGTTTAAAATATTTTTTTTTTCACTACAGGATGTTCTCCTTTATAAAAATGCTTGATTGGGCTCAGCAAATTTAAGTCGAATAAATAAATTTTAGTGATTATTAAACTATAGTGCTCTGAAAGTTCATTATTGAACTGAACCCCTAATTTAATGTATCAATGTAATATAAATGTAATGATGAATTGGTACTAATAAAGATATATTTAAAAAAAAAAAAAGTTTTGTCTTTTTTCGCTATCTCAGGATAATTTTTAGATTTAGACGAAATTGTTAAAAAATTTTCATGAAGCTTTAAAAAATTACTTAAAAAATGGTTCAGGTCCAGTTTCTTCATGTTTGTTTCATTACGCTGTAGCTTTAATAACTGCTTATCAAACAATTGCTATCAATATGGATTGTTAGATTAACATGCATGACCGTAAGAACGGGAGTGGTTTTGAGTGTTAAACCCCCTCATTAGGGCCCAAAAAAGCATCGAGGTATTCTAATCTACAATCAAAATTTTAAATTTACAATCAAGTAATGATAATGGAGTAAGGTTTTTCAAGAGTAACAATCTAGACAAAAAACTAATGCCAAAACATCAAAACTCATTCCAAGATCAAAATTCTGCTACAGATTTTTAAAATGTCCTCGATTCGGTATCCAGTTCAGGATTCTTGATTTTCAGTTCGAATGAACATAAGGAATTAGAAATGTAAAGCTGCTTGAAAAAAGGAAAAATTGTTGCAAATTCAAATTCGAAGTTCAAAAATTTATTTTTAACAAGAAATTTAAATATTTAGAGCTTCAAAATGACGATCAAAAATTGAAAACTCTGATTCAGATGCATCATTTAAAATTCATATTTTAATTCAGATTTTCAATACACATTAAAAATAAATAATTAGAAAAATGAATTGTGATAAAACCAGAGCAATGGAATTTAAATAAAAGATTCCTTAAATAAATAACAGGTTACTATTCTTAAGCTTTGCTCATAAAGTTCTGATCAGGAATTAAGATTCGGAAAAAGTATTGCTTTGTTCATTTCAGAATTCGTATAGAAATTTGAAAAAGATTCAAAGTTCAATTTTTTAATTCATGTTCAGAATTCATATTCAGAAAGTTGATTCAAAATTCAGAAATTGATTTTGCTTGTTAATGAGTTTTAAAATCAGCATAAAATTTTTAAGGAATTAAAGAGAGTATGAACATAGAAGTTTGCTTGTCGATTCAAGTTGAAGATTTATATTTTTTAAATTTAAATTAATTTGTGGTCTACACACAATTCAACTGAAAATCTCAAATATTCAGTAGAATTTAAGTTAATTGTCTTTATTTTGTTATATAAAAAAACCCTTATTGTGTATTAAAGTAAATCATCCATAGGATTTTCATTATTCATTTATTTTTAATGAAAAATTTTGCTGTTAAAAAAACATGTACCTGATCTTCACCTAAAAAGTCTGCAAAAAAATTCTATATTATCTTGGTGTTCTGTTTAACATTAATAATATTGCAGTTTTTTAAAGCCAAATTTCAAACTGAAATCATAAATTTGGTACAGGTTTTCATCAAGCAAATTTGATCCGAAAATAATTTATCTCTTATTTTAAGTTTGAAAATTTGATTCATTTTCATTGATAGTTAAATTCTTTGAATTTGTAAAAGAGTTTGGAAGATGGGCTTGTTTGATTTGAGCAGAGAATTAATTTTTTTCATGAAATTAAAGGCTCTCCTAAAAAAATTTTTTTATGCTCAGATCAAATAAGTTTGATCTACCAGATTCTTAAACATATTATAAGATTTAAACCATCGATGAATGTGAATTCCATATTTTTTTGCTTAAGGTTTGATTATAAAAATATAGCTCACATATTGGGTTTAGGACCAATTGCCTAAAGTTACAATTGGATAGTAAAACTATTAATGTAAAAATACTCAAAAATAAATTATTAATAATTATAATTATAATAATTTGTTTAAATTTGGGGTTGGGTAAAAAATCACTGATAAAAATCAGTAACCAAAACCCCCATCTACCCATGAGTCGAGAGTTTTGGTTTTTTTAAACAATGGTTGGCTTTGGTTTTATACCGGTTTTAGAAAACCCCGTCGTCCAAAGGTGGGGTCGGGCTTTGAAGGGCTGATCAAATAGAATATTGCCATAATTCCAAATTTCATTTGTAACTAGCTGAACTGGTGTGCTTTGCTATGCCTTCTGAAAATAAAAGAAATTTGAGAAAATAAGACATCATTTGAAATCAATTACAGCTTTTTTGAATGAGAACGGAAGCTGGAGTTTCGAATTGCAATACAAAGATGATTTCAACTTTTTAAGTGAAATTCCATCTTTAAATTCGTTTTTCAAGATCTTAAATTTGTACAGCGTTTTTATAAGTTTAATGAGTAATTACTTTTTTCTGAAATATTTTTCAAATCGGCAGCTCTAAGCCTTCACCTTTCCAGTAGAAGACTGCAAACAGGTTGAGACGGCCATATCGTAGGCAGTTCATCATATGATTGATGTACAAAATGAATAACAAGGAACCCAGAACTCTTCCTTGAAAGACACCTGTATTACTTTCTCGATTCTTAAAGCTTAGTTCTTTTAGAAATGGGACAGTTACGAATGCGTGTATCATAAAAGCCATTTGTTTGATCAAAATACTTTCTATGGAAGAAATGAAGGTAATCTTATGATAATTCATGAGAAAAATTGAAAAAAAATATTTATCGTTTTTTTTGTAAGGAAAATCTCTACTTAATTCTTGGTATCTCCTATCGGCCGGCGCACACTTTTTTCAGTAATGATATTGTTCAGTTTTTTCAACTTTTAGTTTGTCCAATCTGTAAGCTAGGTTGATGCATCCTCCTCCATCAATTTCTACTTCTTTTTGGTAAAATACTTCTATTTTTAAAGGAACTAAGGGCAATTTAGTGGATAAAGGTGTTTCAGAATTGACAAAACTTTTTAATTTTGAGCCACTTATAAACGTTTTTAAAGGAATTTCTGCTGGCAAAAGCTGACAGTAACGATGTAATACCATCATGAGATTAATATTAAAGTATAACCGGTTAGTATAAACCGTAGGTTGTGAAGGGTACATACAAGATTACTTTTCTTAGGCTTTTAAAAACAGCAAAAATCAATGTTTTTGTTTTAAAAATTGTTGTTTTTCCCATAGGAGCAGAATCTTGGCAAATCATTATATTTTATATGTACAAAACAGCCAGCAAATACATACTTTAATATGCGAGGGACCTTACCACGAGCAGACATGTTATGGGATTCAAACTCTGGAATTTGTTTGATTTTGGGGTTTTTACAAGTTTTGTCTTCCTTCTGAAATCACCTGTCTCATTGCCTCGGTACCAGCTTTTCAGCTCACGAGCTCTGGAACAAGCAAAAAATGTTTGTTTGAGGTTAGGTTTGAATGACTCATAATTAGGCAACACTGTCAGCTTATTAGACAAAAAATTGTTGGATATTTCACCGATCTACCCTTAGTTTTTCGTTTATTAAAAATTAAAAATTTTGGTCTGAGACATGTCTTCCCTGATGGCCCTTGACCGTAATTGCTGATCATGTGCTTCACTACATTGCTTGATTTGAACTTTGTGGACATTTTCAACAGTGTTAGCATACTTTTCCACTACTCACACACACTAATTATTTGAATAATCAACGATTTTGTCAGCTATCCATTTGATAATGATGGTTTTTGAAGGAAACTGTGCAAGATATTTTTTTTAATTTTCTCTTTCATCGTAAATATCTTAAAAATGCATGAATTTAAATTTTTGAAAAAAATATTTCGGTTAGTAATCTTCACAGGCAATAAAATGCTGTCAAAATTTTGAATATCCTATTACTAGTAAATAAGCTATGAACAAATGAAAGTGTCCCATTTCTAAAAGAACTAAGCTTTATACGCGAATAAGATCAACCATATTTTGTTCATTGCATTCTGCTCTTCAAACAGTCCTTAGACCTGTTTGAGACAATTCAGCTAATAGCTAATTTTTTAATCAATCAATTTTCGGCGATCAATAAGATATATGAGAGCTAGACAAGGTGATCCGAAATAGGTCCCCTGGTCCAAAATAAGTCCGTTACCCTACCAATGTCCTAACCTTTTTTTTGGATCACAAGTCCATTTCTTTTTGATAATACAGACCCCGTTCGTTTTTGGCAACATGCCCGAACATTTTGTGTTGCCAAATTCGAATGTTGCCAATATCGAACGGGTTATTTTCTGAAATTTTTTTTCTCTTATTTTTACAAAATTACTATTTTTATTATCTGTAACGTTATTTTAAGTCAATTTCCGACCATTTCAATAATTTTTATGGTTTTTTTCTCTTATGATTTGGATGCATTTTGCACTATTTTTGTTTTGTTTATAATCATTGTTTTTTTAACATTTTTGCTGGTTTTGTCATTCTTCATCATTTTTAAGTTGTGTTTGTCATTTTTAGTCTCTTTTGTATTCGTTTTTGTTTTTTTTTTAAAGTTTTTCATCTTTTTGTAATTTTTGAGTACTTCATAACAAGGTTGCTGATCTTCGCTCAGAATGGTTGAGCGTCGTTACTGTGGTTGCGTCGGTAACGATTGGAAATTTCGAAGCAAACGAAGCGATTATCAGTAAACCAGCTTCATAAATTTTTCATAAAACTTTTGATTTTGTTGTTGTATTTCTGAACGTAAAAACGTATTTTTGATGTTTGTCTAAATTATATTGGTCCTGTTATAGAGAAAACTAAAAGGTAATGTCGCTTCTAAAAACCGTTCGATTTTGGCACATGTGCCAAAATCGGATGTTGCCAAAATCGAATGTTGCCAAAAACAAACGGGGTCTTTACATCGAAACAGCTTACTGACTCATTTATGTCTGCGCCTCTCGAGGTCGACATACTTGCCTCAAGAAGCTGGCGATATATATATTGCCATTATACTGACTCCAATCATTCACAGTGTGTTGAATATCAGAAATTCAGTTTTTCAGTCCAAATCCTGCATAGATATTTATTGTTTCATTATCTGTTAAAAGAAAACCTGGAATAAAAGGTGCTTCAGCTCCGTTTACATTTGTGAAAACTTAATCAATTCTAATTCTGCTGTTTGAAGCTATTCGAATGTCTTCATTTACAATTTGCCTCATGCTGGCCGTTTCCCTCTATAACTCGTTTGAGATCTCTGCACTCTGTTAATGTTGACATTGAAATCTCCACAAAAAATGTTATGTTTGGTGACTGATTTTTACATATGATTTTTTTCCCAACAATTCACAAATACAAAAAATTGAGACAAACTATGTTTGTATCTATATGATTATTAATTTTCAAGTACTCATTAATAGTTTTCATATTTAATCGTAACTGTAGAAAAGTGGTCCTTAGCCTAAAAGGTGAGCTAAATTTTTATAATGAAACTCTTTGAACCAAAATATGCAATTTGCTTTCAACGATGGTTCAATTTTTTGAACTCGTTTAAGAGTCTGGTAGATCAAACTTATTTGATTTGAGCATAAATTATAGTTCTTTTCAAGGAAGTTTTCAATTTCTTTTAAAAAAACTTATTCTATACTTAAATCAAACAAGTCCAATCTTAAAAACTCTTTTGCAAGTTCCAAGTTTCTAACCTTCGATGAAAATTAATAAAATTTTCCCAAAAGACAGTAAGAGAAAAAAACAATTTCGGATCAAATTTGCTTGATGTTAATTTGAACTAAAATTATGATTTCATTTAAAAAAATTCGGCTTTCAAAAATATAGGATTTTGTGTAGATATTTTAGGTGAAGATCAGATACATATATCTTTAACAGCAAATATTTTTCATAAAGAATCAATTCCATAATGAAAATCGTATTAGTTTTTTTTTAAATATAATTTGGGATATTTTGCATAAAACAAAACATAGAAAATTAACGCAAATGCTACTTTATAATTATGATATTTTTCGACTGATTTTTCTCCAATGAAGGAAAAGGATTATTAGTAATTGCAATGATCAAAATAAAAACAACGTTACATTTGTGATTTTATGATCATTAAAAAACTCATTCACAAGCTCAATCTTTTTCTAAATTTTAAAAATAAATTCTGAGCCTGATCTCAAAAATTGAACGTTGAATCTGTTTCCGAATTTCTATACGATTTCTGAAATGTACAAAAAAAAAAGGTTTTCCGAATCTTAATTCTAGATCAGAATTTTATGAGCCAAATTTTAGAGCTCTTATTCATGAATCTTTTATATCAATTCTGTAGTGCTGGTTTAATTTTAATTCATTATTTCAATAATTTATTTTTAATCTGTTTTGTAAATCTGAAGTAGAATTTGAATTTCAAATGATGAATCTGAATCTAAGTTTTCTATTTTGTATTTTCACTTAAGAGCTTTAAATGTTTAAATTTTGTGTTAGAATAAAGTTTAAAACTTCGAATATGAATATAAAACAATACTCTTCTATTTTTCATATTCGGAAAACTATTATTAAAACATTGCATGCATACGATTTTCGAAAAACATGATTCTAATTTGATATGAAATGCAAACCCGAATTTGAACTAGGATTTCAAAATAGCTTTTCGTTCCTCATTCTTACGATTATTCGAACTGGAAATCAAGAATCAGAATTACAAAAATATGTAGAAATACAATTTTGGTTATAGGGATATAGAACCAGAACCTTCAATATGGGTTTAATTTAAAATTAAATATTCAGACCTAAACTTCTATGATAAGGTTGCCAGATTTCCCGGTTTCAACCGGGTTGGCCTGGATAATTAATATAATATTTGAGAAAAGTCCGTTTCGACCCGATTGCCCGGATTTCATTGGAAAAGCCCGATTTTTTCTCGAGTTTATTCTCATTCTGATTCTCAAATCAAGTTTAAAAAAATTGTGCTTTAAATATTTTTTATTTATGCGTCCAAAATTTTTGGAGGAAGTTTAAAAAAGATCCATGAAAGGTTTTTTAATTTACTTCCTTGATTTTTTATGAGTAATTCCTAGGTTTGACCAAAATTGACCTGATATTGCTCGGATTTCGGTCGACAATTTTGAAATCCAAAACCCGGATTTTGCAAGGTTTTTATACAAAACAGCTCGGATTTGTCTGGCCCGGATAAGGGATGAAAAAATTCTGGCAACTTTATTTTATGAACAAGTGAGAAAATTTTGAGAAACTGTAGCTGAATTTTTGACTTGGGATGGGTTTTTGAGGTTTTGCATTAGGTTTTAGTCTAGATTGTTACTCTTGAAAAACTTAGCGCTATTAGTATAATTTGATTATGAATTAAAAATTTTGAGTGTAGAGTATAATACTTCACTTGCTGTTTTGGACCCTGATGGGGGGGGGGTTTAGCCTCCAAACCCCCCCCCCCCCCCCCCCCCCCCGTTCCTACACCATGGTGCCAATACTCATAGAAATTTTGCATTGAGAGACCCGATTTAAAAAGCCTTTTGAAACTTGTCTGCTCAAAGTTGAGGTTCCAAACTATAAAATCAAGTATGAAGTAGACTTGAAAATAATCAATTTGTTGAATTTGATCTCCAGTTTGCCAAGATATGAAACGAAATTTTTTAAAATTCCCGTTTTGATTTTCAAGGGGTCCTTAAATATTAAACCAATTGATAAGATGCATGTTTTACGAAATTCAGCAAAAATTGTTGGCATTGTTGTTTGAGCCGACAGAGATCATATTCAAATCTTTTAATCAGATTCTCCTACTTGAACTAGCAGCAATGTAGTACTTGGTGATAACCTTTGATTGATTGATTGATGTTGATTAGAGAGACTTTAACGATAACCTTTGAAATAAAGACTATCAAAGAGTCCCCTCTTTTCGCTTAAAAGTATGTTTAGTTCAAATTTCTTTTTTTTTTTTTGCAAAAATAATTGAAACAGGCTGACAAGTGCCTCAAATTTTTAAAATCGTCATTCATTAGCAGGCTTGGTTGCACAGAAGAAACAAAAATGATGTTGATTTTTCAATACAAAATATTCAATTTTTCCATACAAACCTAAAAGTTAAAATTTACTCATGTAAACGTTACTTCAAAATTCTGCAAAAATCATGGGAACGAAGCTTTTTAGACCCCAAGGTTTGAGAAATGCAAAAATGACCCCAAACTGACTTATTTTAATATTATTACCTCATAAATGTCCTTTGATCCGCCGAGACAAATCGCACGGTAAAAAAAAGTAAGATAAGCCTCACGTTCACTCAACCTTATCAAGAAACATTTCGGATATACTTTATCAGAGTCCACGAAACCGTTCAGCTTATAGGAATCTTTTTTTAAATAATTACGAAATATTTCTTGATGTCAGTTTGTATGTAATCTTCATCTTCATCGGAGATTTATGGAATTTTTATTCTTAACCAATTCCCTTAAATTTTGTTCAATCGAGCCACAACAGCTGCCTGATTTAAACCTCATCAAAATCCTCCACTGCCACCGACTGGGAGCAAACTTGAATCCGCAAAACCCTTCCCAATCGACCACAGTCGAAGCCGAGCTTTTAGGTCTAGATTTTGGCGCGGTCTAATTTGCATTTCCGAGAAAATTGTTTCACGCGCCACTCATGCTGATGGATGGATTGATTGGGGGGGGGGAGTTGGATGTCGGTGGTCCTCCCCATCATTTGCCCCCACCTTCCATTCATCAACTCACTATGCCTAGTTATATATTATAAGACCACTGAATCCATTAGGCAGTGAAACCAAAATTCTGAGGCGCCGCCGCTGCCGCGGCAAAAGTGCTAAATTTCCACAACCTTTTATCATGCTCTAACCGAGAGACCGATGGCTGGCTGGCGACGAACGGCTTCAAAATTTCTCGATGGCACTTAGAGGACGAGAGATCTACTTTCAGAGTGTGATGAAACGTTTGTCGATGGGTTGGAAAACGTGATTTTCCTCGAATTGATTCGTTTAGCCTGCTGATGAATGGGGGGTTTGTTTGAAGCAGCCCACCCTGGCCAAGTGGCTCATTCTGAGTGGGGAACTTAATTATGTGGATGAGAATATTTTGAACCAACAACCGGTGACAGTTAGAAAATGCTTAAAGGTAGATGTTCAAATTCAAATGAACATTAGAAGAAAATTGTTTCAGTAAATTTTTGAATACTCATAATCCATCCATTTCATTTCTATTTTGGAATGTCGTTAAAATTTCAAACCTCAAAAAAGTTCAAACCACTCCAACATATGGTTAGGCTACTAAACCCACTCTCTAACTGCTGCTCATAAATTTTTACGAGTTGCTGTTTGCTTTACTAAATCGAAAGTCGACACAAACGTTGAGTTTTTTTATCGTAAACATTCAACAGCAAAAGTAAAGTGGCGCTCGTGACGTTACTTACAGCAATTTTCCTGCAGAGGGCAATAAACAATTTCCTAAATTTTGGAAAAAGGTGCTCCATAATGCTCCAAATTCACTTAAGGGGCAGCTCACACGCCAAAAATGCATTGCACCCTCAGGACGGTTTGAGTGCTTTTTTCGTTTTCAATTTCTTTTCTTCACCTCAATCGTAAGAGCACAATTTTTCTTCAATTATAGAACCCCAGAGTACACTATATACTGTCTACAACCCACACATCCGACCCATACATCCAATGCACTTGGCACTAATCGAGGTTAATTTATCAGGTGCGAAAAGGTCCTGCCTGAGCTGAGCTGAGCTGAGCTTTTTCTTTGCCACACAGTTTCAAACTCGAATTGCTGCTTTGAGTGGCTAGGAAAGATTTTCCTTCTTTCTTCTCCCTGAATGAGTAGATGTGTTCATGAATTGGTAGGGAGTTGCAGAAAGAAAAGGAAACGGAAAAGTGTACCCAAGTGTTGCACAGATAAGTGGTCCTGATTTCCACAAAGTCTGGAATAGATTGGTTTATCGTTGACCCTCTGGCTGAGCTGTTTTGAGCATCCCTGTGCAGTATTGATCACTTTGAAAAAATATCTCATTTGTTTAATCATCCTCGACTAACGAATTTTCATTCGTCTGTTGCTTGTCAGCTTCAAATTAACAATCTCGACTTTCGACAGGCTACCATCGATTTTTGACCTTCGAACATCGACTTTACATTTTCAACTTCAGTTTTTCGAATTTCTACTTTCGACTTTTAATTGTAAATTTCAACTTCCGATTTCTAATTTCCGAATTTTGACTTTCAACATTCGATTTCCGAATTCCGACATTCGAATTTCGGCTTTCAATTTTTAAATTCCGACTTTTGATTAACGACTTTCGATTGTCGAATTTCGATCCTCCACTTTCAACTTTTGACTTCCGACTCTCGACTTTCAACTTTCAACTTTCGTCTTTCGACTGTCGTCTTTCGACTGTCGTCTTTCGACTTTCGACTTTCGACGTTTGACTTCCGACTTTCGACTTTCGACCTTCGACTTTCGACTTTCGACTTTCGACTTTCGACTTTCGACTTTCGACTTTCGACTTTTGACTTTCGACTTTCGACTTTCGACTTTCGACTTTCGACTTTCGACTTTCGACATTCGACTTTCGACTTTTGACTTTCGACTTTTGACTTTCGACTTTCGACTTTCGACTTTCGACTTTCGACTTTCGACTTTCGACTTTCGACTTTCGACTTTCGACTTTCGACCTTCGACTTTCGACTTTCGACTTTCGACTTTCGACTTTCGACTTCTGATTTTCGAATTTTGTCTTTCGACTTACGAATTTCGATTTTCGATTTTCGATTTTCGGTTTTCGGTTTTCGGTTTTCGGTTTTCGGTTTTCGATTTTCGATTTTCGATTTTCGATTTTCGATTCTCGATTTTCGATTTTCGATTTTCGATTTTCGATTTTCGATTTTCGATTTTCGATTTTCGATTTTCGATTTTCGATTTTCGATTTTCGATTTTCGATTTTCGATTTTCGATTTTCGATTTTCGATTTTCGATTTTCGATTTTCGATTTTCGATTTTCGATTTTCGATTTTCGATTTTCGATTTTCGATTTTCGATTTTCGATTTTCGATTTTCGATTTTCGATTTTCGATTTTCGATTTTCGATTTTCGATTTTCGATTTTCGATTTTCGATTTTCGATTTTCGATTTTCGATTTTCGATTTTCGATTTTCGATTTTCGATTTTCGATTTTCGATTTTCGATTTTCGATTTTCGATTTTCGATTTTCGATTTTCGATTTTCGATTTTCGATTTTCGATTTTCGATTTTCGATTTTCGATTTTCGATTTTCGATTTTCGATTTTCGATTTTCGATTTTCGATTTTCGATTTTCGATTTTCGATTTTCGATTTTCGATTTTCGATTTTTGATTTTCGATTTTCGATTTTCGATTTTCGATTTTCGATTTTCGATTTTCGATTTTCGATTTTTGATTTTCGATTTTCGATTTTCGATTTTCGATTTTCGATTTTCGATTTTCGATTTTCGATTTTCGATTTTCGATTTTCGATTTTCGATTTTCGATTTTCGATTTTCGATTTTCGATTTTCGATTTTCGATTTTCGATTTTCGATTTTCGATTTTCGATTTTCGATTTTCGATTTTCGATTTTCGATTTTCGATTTTCGATTTTCGATTTTCGATTTTCGATTTTCGATTTTCGATTTTCGATTTTCGATTTTCGATTTTCGATTTTCGATTTTCGATTTTCGATTTTCGATTTTCGATTTTCGATTTTCGATTTTCGATTTTCGATTTTCGATTTTCGATTTTCGATTTTCGATTTTCGATTTTCGATTTTCGATTTTTGATTTTCGATTTTCGATTTTCGATTTTCGATTTTCGATTTTCGATTTTCGATTTTCGATTTTCGATTTTTGATTTTCGATTTTCGATTTTCGATTTTCGATTTTCGATTTTCGATTTTCGATTTTCGATTTTCGATTTTCGATTTTCGATTTTCGATTTTCGATTTTCGATTTTCGATTTTCGATTTTCGATTTTCGATTTTCGATTTTCGATTTTCGATTTTCGATTTTCGATTTTCGATTTTCGATTTTCGATTTTCGATTTTCGATTTTCGATTTTCGATTTTCGATTTTCGATTTTCGATTTTCGATTTTCGATTTTCGATTTTCGATTTTCGATTTTCGATTTTCGATTTTCGATTTTCGATTTTCGATTTTCGATTTTCGATTTTCGATTTTCGATTTTCGATTTTCGATTTTCGATTTTCGATTTTCGATTTTCGATTTTCGATTTTCGATTTTCGATTTTCGATTTTCGATTTTCGATTTTCGATTTTCGATTTTCGATTTTCGATTTTCGATTTTCGATTTTCGATTTTCGATTTTCGATTTTCGACTTTTCGACTTTTCGACTTTTCGACTTTTCGACTTTTCGACTTTTCGACTTTTCGACTTTTGGACTTTTAGACTTTTCGACTTTTCGACTTTTCGACTTTTCGACTTTTCGACTTTTCGACTTTTCGACTTTTCGACTTTTCGACTTTTCGACTTTTCGACTTTTCGACTTTTCGACTTTTCGACTTTTCGACTTTTCGACTTTTCGACTTATCGATTTTCGATTTTCAATATTCGATTTGCTATTTTCACTATAAGATTTTCAATTTTCGATTTTCAATTTTCAGTTTTCAGTTTTCAATTTTCGATTTACGATTTTCGATTTTCAATTTTAGATTTTCGATTTTCGATTTTCGATTTTCGATTTTCGATTTTCGATTTTCGATTTTCGATTTTCGATTTTCGATTTTCGATTTTCGATTTTCGATTTTCGATTTTCGATTTTCGATTTTCGATTTTCGATTTTCGAATTTCGATTTTCGATTTTCGATTTTCGATTTTCGATTTTCGATTTTCGATTTTCGATTTTCGATTTTCGATTTTCGATTTTCGATTTTCGATTTTCGATTTTCGATTTTCGATTTTCGATTTTCGATTTTCGATTTTCGATTTTCGATTTTCGATTTTCGATTTTCGATTTTCGATTTTCGATTTTCGATTTTCGATTTTCGATTTTCGATTTTCGATTTTCTATTTTCGATTTTCGATTTTCGATTTTCGATTTTTGATTTTCGATTTTCGTCTCTCAGCATTCGACGTTTGGCGTTCAGCAATTGACTCTTAGTTTTGAATTCTAGACTCGAACTCTCGGTTCTGGACTCTCAATTTTTGATTGACGTTTCTGAATTTTCGAATCCTGTATCTTGACCTTTGTCTCTCAATTTTTGATTCTAAACTTTCAACTATCATCCATCGACTCTCGACTCTCGACTCTCGATTCTAGACTCTCGACTCTCGACTCTCGACTCTCGACTCTCGACTCTCGACTCTAGATTCTCGACTCTCGACTCTCGACCCTAGACTCTCAACTCTAGACTCTCGACTCTCGACTCTCGACTCTCGACTATCGATTCTCGACTCTCAAATATCGATTCTCGACTCTCAACTCTTTACTCTCGACTCTACTCTGGACTCTCGACTCTCGACTCTCGACTCTCGACTCTCGACTCTTGACTCTCAATTCATGACTCTCGACTATCGACTCTCGACTCTCGACTCTCGACTTTCGACTCTCGACTCTTGACTTTCGACTCTCGACTCTCGACTCTCGACTTTCGACTCTCGACTCTCGACTCTCGACTCTCGACTCTCGACTCTCGACTTTCGAATCTCGACTCTCGACTCTCGACTCTCGACTCTCGACTCTCGACTCTCGACTCTCGACTCGCGACGCTCGAATTTCGACTCTCGACTCTCGACTGTCGACTCTCGACTCTCGACTCTCGACTCTCGACTCTCGACTCCCGACTCTCGACTCTCGACTCTCGACTTTCGACTCTAGATTCTCGACTCTCGACCCTCGACTCTCGACTCTAGACTCTCGACTCTCGACTCTCGACTGTCGACCCTCGGCTCTCGACTATCGAGTCTCGATTCTCAAATATCGATTTTCGACTCTCAAATATCGATTTTCGACTCTCAACTCTTTACTCTCGACTCTACTCTGGACTCTCGACTCTCGACTCTCGACTCTCGACTCTCGACTTTCGACTCTCGACTTTCGACTCTCGACTCTCGACTCTCGACTCTCGACTCTCGACTCTCGACTCTCGACTCTCGACTCTCGACTCTCGACTCTCGACTCTCGACTCTCGACTCTTGACTCCCGACTATCGACTCTTGACTCTTAATTCTTGACTCTCGACTCTCGACTCTCGACTTCCGACTCTCGACACTCGACTCTCGACTCACGACTCTCGACTCTCGACTCTCGACTCTCGACTCTCGACTCTCAACTCTCGACTTTCGACTCTCGACTCTCGACTCTCGACTTACGACTCTCGACTCTCAACTCTCGACTCTTGGTTCTCGACTTTTGATTCATGACTCTCCACTCTCGACTCTCGACTTTCGAATCTGGACTCTTTTGCTTCTTGACTCCCGACTCTCAACTCTCGACTCTCCACTTTAGACACTCGACACTCCACTCTCGACTCTCGACTCTCGACTCGTGATTCTTGACTCTCGACTCTCGACTCTCGACTCTAGATTCTCGACTCTCGACTCTCGACCCTAGACTCTCAACTCTAGACTCTCGACTCTCGACTCTCGACTCTCGACTATCGATTCTGGACTCTCAAATATCGATTTTCGACTCTCAACTCTTTACTCTCGACTCTACTCTGGACTCTCGACTCTCGACTCTCGACTCTCGACTCTCGACTCTTGACTCTCAATTCTTGACTCTCGACTATCGACTCTCGACTCTCGACTCTCGACTTTCGACTCTCGACTCTCGACTTTCGACTCTCGACTCTCGACTCTCGACTTTCGACTCTCGACTCTCGACTCTCGACTCTCGACTCTCGACTCTCGACTTTCGAATCTCGACTCTCGACTCTCGACTCTCGACTCTCGACTCTCGACTCTCGACTCTCGACTCGCGACGCTCGAATTTCGACTCTCGACTCTCGACTGTCGACTCTCGACTCTCGACTCTCGACTCTCGACTCACGACTCCCGACTCTCGACTCTCGACTCTCGACTTTCGACTCTAGATTCTCGACTCTCGACCCTCGACTCTCGACTCTAGACTCTCGACTCTTGACTCTCGACTCTCGACTGTCGACCCTCGGCTCTCGACTATCGAGTCTCGATTCTCAAATATCGATTTTCGACTCTCAAATATCGATTTTCGACTCTCAACTCTTTACTCTCGACTCTACTCTGGACTCTCGACTCTCGACTCTCGACTCTCGACTCTCGACTTTCGACTCTCGACTTTCGACTCTCGACTCTCGACTCTCGACTCTCGACTCTCGACTCTCGACTCTCGACTCTCGACTCTCGACTCTCGACTCTCGACTCTCGACTCTCGATTCTCGACTCTCGACTCTCGACTCTCGACTCTTGACTCTCAATTCTTGACTCTCGACTCTCGACTCTCGACTCTCGACTCTCGACTCTCGACTCTCGACTCTCGACTCTCGACTCTCACTCTCACTCTCGACTCTCGACTCTCGACTCTCGACTCTCGACTCTTGACTCTCGACTCTCGTTTTTCGACTCTCTACTTTACTCTCGACTCTCGACTCTCGACTCTTAATTCTTGACTCTCGACTCTCGACTCTTGACTCTCAATTCTTTACTCTCGACTCTCGACTCTCGATTCTCGACTCTCGACTCTCGACTTTTGACGCTGGAATCTCGACTCTCAACTCTCGACTCTCAACTCTCGACTCTCGACTCTCGACTCTCGACTCTCGACTCTCGACTCTCAACTCTCGACTCTCGACTATCGACTCTTGACTCTTAATTCTTGACTCTCGACTCTCGACTCTCGACTTCCGACTCTCGACACTCGACTCTCGACTCACGACTCTCGACTCTCGACTCTCGACTCTCGACTCTCGACTCTCGACTCTCGACTCTCGACTTTCGACTCTCGACTCTCGACTCTCGACTTACGACTCTCGACTCTCAACTCTCGACTCTTGGTTCTCGACTTTTGATTCATGACTCTCCACTCTCGACTCTCGACTTTCGAATCTGGACTCTTTTGCTTCTTGACTCCCGACTCTCAACTCTCGACTCTCCACTTTAGACACTCGACACTCCACTCTCGACTCTCGACTCTCGACTCGTGATTCTTGACTCTCGACTCTCGACTCTCGACTCTCGACTCTCGATTCTCGACTCTCGACTCTAGACTCTAGACACTAGACTCTTGACTCTCGAATCTTTACTTCTGACTCTCGAGTCTCGATTCACTTGACTCGATTCACTCACGACTCTCGACAATCGACTCTCGACTCTCGACTCTTGACTCTCGACTCTTGACTCTTGGCTTTCGACTCTTGGCTCTCGACTCTCGATTTTCTACTCTCAACTCTCGATTCTCGACTTTCAACTCTTGACTCTTGACTCTCGAATATTTATTTTCAACTCTGGATTCTTGATTCTCGACTCTCAACTCTCGACTCTAGACTCACGATTCTTGACTTTCGACTGTCGTCTATATTTCATGATTCTTGACTCTGGACTCTTGATTCTTGACTCTCGACTTTTGACTCGCGACCCTCGACTTTGACTCTCGTCTTTCGACTCTTGATTCTTGACTCTTGACTCTTGACTCTCGACTCTCTTCTACTTACTCTCGACTCTCGACTCTCGACTCTCGACTCTTGACTCTTGACTCTTTTCTCTCGACTCTTGACTCTCGACTTTCGAAGCTCGACTCTTGAATCTCAATTCTCAATTCAAATCTTTCGACTTTGGACTCTTGTCTCTCTTGAAGTCGTCTTTCGACTACCAACTCTCGTTTCTCTTTTGATTCTACTCTCTGATTTTAAAATGTCCAATGTTCGAATCGTTGATTTTTGACTTTCTACGCTCATTAGAAAAACTGATTTACATTTCTTAAATTTTCCAAATTCTTCGGGAATTGTGACATAAACCACAACATATCCGAAAACACTTACCGAATATCGTGACTGCATCGCATTGGCAAAAACTTTTGTCAATCATCATTCAACAGTTTTCCACTCATGTGCCTCCTTTTGGCACAATGGATGTATAATTTTCAATCATCATCAAAACAGTATCCAACAGTAGCAGAAAGCAAAAAAAAAAATGGCCCACTCCCTAGTGCGAATAGCTTATCAAACATATTGCCACTCCTGAATATTTCACACAAAACATCACCAATAAAGCCCGGTTTTTCGGATGGTTTAGCTTTGGGCTGCAGGCTGGCTCGTTTTTTATTTGATTGAGTTTTCCATCCTCAGAAGTGCCGCTGAGTTTTTCATTGATTTTTTTGCTCCGCTCTGTTGTGGATATTTTTTTTTCAAACCCTGGTGGAGCCGGAAAGTTTGTAGAGGAAAAGGATACGATAGGAGAGGTTGGCAGAGTAGGACCGGTGTTATGAAGTGTTCCGGGGACCTTCACTGTGAAGCCTCTCTCTGCTGTGCTAATAACGGAACCGGAAGGCACCCACCTGCTGCTGATTCTGCTGCTGCTACTTGTTTCGAAGCAATTTCCCATCCACGATGGGGATGGGAAATTGGAGTCGATTCACCGCTTCACCGGGGCAACTTTATTAGCATTTCATATCCCGCTAGTTCAAGTAATAAAATTGCTGATTCAAATTCGTTTCCGGCCTGTGTACTTTACTTCATCATATTCCAGGGAAAAAAAACCTAGGCTTGATGAATTGATTCCGATTGGTTGAATTTGTAAGAGTTTTTTTTGAATTATTTAAAAAAAAAACTTCTTTTCTAAATAACATTGAATTTTGTTTTATTTTTAATACGGATTTGTCAAAATGGAAATTTCTGAATTAAGGATGTTAAAAACAAACTTCGAATCCTGTTTGGTTACGCATTGAATTTTAAACGTGGGACTACCAATAGGATTACCCTCAATTTTCTGTTCCGGTCATCTGCGGCAGCTGCTTTATGGTAACTACAAAATTGAATGCTTTCATAACCGGGTGCCTAAGAGAAAAGTCTCCAGTGATTATGCTGTCGAAACATTTGAATCAAAACAATCCCCCATTCAATGGCACCCAATGGCAATGGCATTAAAAACATTCCCTATTATGTTTTAAAATCTGGAGCACTTGGTCACCAGTTCCGAATACTGTTGGATACTAGAGATCTCTTGAATGTCCCCAGCAGCGCAACTTTTTAAAAATTATATTAAAAAAAACTGACCATACTACTTCTTTGATTCCTAATATTTTCATGAAATTTCAATGAATTTAACACCAAGCTGTCATCCTTCCTAACCACCAATTCTCCTTTCAAAAGCATAAGGTTTACCAAAAATATGTAATCAGCAATGAATCCAACTTAGATGAAATTTCAGGGACTAGATAAGAGAAAATCGATGTTGAAAAACATGCGAAAAAAAAAATTTCATCTAAGTTGGATTCATTTCTCTACAAAAAAAAAGTTTCGCTGACTGAATGTTTGAGTCAAGACCCATCTCTGGGACGCAATTTAAAAATATGTAATCAGCATTCGAAAAATAAATATGACTGATAATTTTAGATAAAAAATCAAAAGAATAAAAAAAGAGCCTACAGTCAAGAGTTAACAATCGAAAGTCGAGAATTTTAGTAGCAAGTTTGAAGTCGAGAGTTGAAAGCGAGAGTCGGAAGTCGATAGTCAAGAGTCGAGAGTCGGGAGTCGAGACTTGAGAATTGAAATTCGAGGATCGATAATCTAAATTCGAGAGTCTAGAGTCGAAAGTCAAAAATCGCAAATTGCGAGTTGGCAGTCAAAAGTACAGAGTCATGAATCGAACGTCGAGAGTTGAGAATCACGAATCGAGAGTTTAAAGTTGAGAGACTAGAGTCGCAGGTCGAGAGTCGGAAGTCGAGTGTCAAGAGTCGAAAGTCGAGACTCGAGTGTTGAGAGTCGGGAGTCGATAGTCGAGAGTCGAGATTCGAAAGTTAACAATTAAAAGTCGAGAGTCAAGAGTCGAGAGTCAAGGGTCGAGAATCGAGAGTCGAGAGTCGATAGTCAAGAGTCAAAAGTCGAAAGTCGAGAGTCGACAGTTAGAATTGAGAGTCCAGAGTCGTGAGTTGATAGTCGACAGTCGGAGTTGAGAGTCGAGAGTCGAAAGTCGAGAGTTCAGAGCTACGAATCGAATGTCGACAGTTGGAAGTCCAGAGTCGAGAGTTGAGATTCTAGAGTTGAGATTCGAGAGTCTAAAGTCGAGAGTCGAGAATCAAAAGAGTCGAGATTCGAAAGTCAAAAGTCGAGAATCGGGAGTCCGAGTTGAGATTCGACAAACCAGAGTCGAAAATCGAGGGTTGAGGGTCGATAGTAGAGTGTCGAGAGTCGAGTGCCGAGAGTCGAGAGTCGAGAGCCACGGGTCGAGAGTCGAGGGTCGAGAGTCGAGACTCGAGACTCGACAGTCGAGAGTCGACAGTCGATAGTCGAGATTCGAGAGTCGAGAGTCGAGAGTCAAGAGTCAAGAGTCGAGAATCGACAATCGAGAGTCGAGATTCGACAGTCGAGAGTGGAGAGTCGAGAGTTGAGAGTCGAGAGTTCAGAGTAGAGAGTCGAGAGTCGAGAGTCGAGAGTCGAGGGTCGAGAGTCGAGAGTCGTAAGTCGAGAGTTGCGAGTGGAGAGTTGAGAGTCGGCACAAGAGAGTCGACAATCAAGAGTTGAGAGTTGACAATCAAGAGTCGAGAATCAACAATCGAGAGTCGAGAGTCGAGAGTTGAGAGTCGAGAGTCGAGAGTCGAGAGTCGAGAGTCGAGAGTCAAGAGTCAAGAGTCGAGAATCGACAATCGAGAGTCGAGATTCGACAGTCGAGAGTCGAGAGTCAAGAGTTGAGAGTCGAGAGTTGAGAGTCGAGAGTTGAGAGTAGAGAGTCGAGAGTCGAGAGTCGAGAGTCGAGAGTCGAGGGTCGAGAGTCGAGAGTCGAAAGTCGAGAGTTGCGAGTGGAGAGTTGAGAGTCGGCACAAGAGAGTCGACAATCAAGAGTTGAGAGTTGACAACCAAGAGTCGAGAGTCAACAATCGAGAGTCGAGAGTCGAGAGTTGAGAGTTGAGAGTCGAGAGTCGAGAGTCGAGAGTCGAGAGTCGAGAGTCGAGAGTCGAGAGTCGGGAGTCGACAGTCGAGAGTCGAGAGTCGAGAGTCGAGAGTCGAGAGTCGAGAGTCGAGAGTCGAGAGTCGAGAGTCGAGGGTCGAGAGTCGAGAGTCGAAAGTCGAGAGTCGCGAGTGGAGAGTTGAGAGTCGGCACAAGAGAGTCGACAATCAAGAGTTGAGAGTTGACAATCAAGAGTCGAGAGTCAACAATCGAGAGTCGAGAGTCGAGAGTCGAGAGTCGAGAGTCGTGAGTCGACAGTCGAGAATCGAGAGTCGAGAGTCGAGAGTCGAGAGTCGAGAGTCGAGAGTCGAGAGTCGAGAGTCGACAGTCGAGAGTTGAGAGTCGAGAATCGACAATCGAGAGTTGAGAGTCGACAATCGACAGTCGAGAGTCGACAATCGAGAATCAAGAGTCGAGAGTCGACAATCGAGAGTCAAGAATCGAGAGTCGAGAGTCGAGAGTTGAGAGTCGAGAGTCGAGAGTCGAGAGTCAAGAGTCAAGAGTCGAGAGTCGATAGTCGAGAGTCGAGAGTCGAGAGTCGATAGTCGAGAGTCGAGAGTCGAGAGTTGAGAGTCGAGAGTCGAGAGTTGAGAGTCGAGAGTCGAGAGTCGAGAGTCAAAAGTCAAGAGTCGAGAATCGACAATCGAGAGTCGAGATTCGACAGTCGAGAGTGGAGAGTCAAGAGTCGAGAATCGACAATCGAGAGTCGAGATTCGACAGTCTAGAGTGGAGAGTCGAGAGTTGAGAGTCGAGAGTGGAGAGTCGAGAGTCGAGAGTCAAGAGTTGAGAGTCGATAGTCGAGAGTCAAAAGTCGAAAGTCGAGAGTCGACAGTTAGAAATGAGAGTCCAGAGTCGTAAGTTGATAGTCGACAGTCGGAGTTGAGAGTCGATTGTCGAAAGTCGAGAGTTCAGAGCTACGAATCGAATGTCGACAGTTGGAAGTACAGAGACGAGAGTTGAGGTTCTAGAGTTGAGATTCGAGAGTCTAAAGTCGAGAGTCGAGAATCAAAAGAGTCGAAAGTCGAGAGTCAAAAGTCGAGAATCGGGAGTCCGAGTTGAGATTCGACAAACCAGAGTCGAAAATCGAGGGTTGAGGGTCGATAGTAGAGTGTCGAGATTCGAGTGCCGAGAGTCGAGAGTCGAGAGTCGCGGGTCGAGAGTCGAGGGTCGAGAGTCGAGAGTCTAGAGTCGACAGTCGAGAGTCGACAGTCGATAGTCGAGATTCGAGAGTCGAGAGTCGATAGTCGAGAGTCAAGAGTTAAGAGTCGAGAATCGACAATCGAGAGTCGAGATTCGGCAGTCGAGAGTGGAGAGTCGAGAGTTGAGAGTCGAGAGTGGAGAGTTGAGAGTCGAGAGTCAAGAGTTGAGAGTCGAGAGTTGAGAGTCGAGAGTTGAGAGTAGAGAGTCGAGAGTCAAGATTTGAGAGTCGAGAGTCGAGAGTCGAGAGTCGAGAGTCGAGAGTCGAGAGTCGAGAGTCGAGAGTCGAAAGTCGAGAGTCGCGAGTCGAGAGTTGAGAGTCGGCACAAGAGAGTCGACAATCAAGAGTTGAGAGTTGACAATCAAGAGTCGAGAGTCAACAATCGAGAGTCGAGAGTCGAGAGTTGAGAGTCGAGAGTCGAGAGTTGAGAGTTGAGAGTTGAGAGTCGAGACTCGAGAGTCGAGAGTCGAGAGTCGTGAGTCGAGAGTCGTGAGTCGAGAGTCGAGAATCTAGAGTCGAGAGTCGAGAGTCGAGAGTTGAGAGTCGAGAGTCGACAATCGAGAGTTGAGAGTCGACAATCGAAAGTCGAGAGTCGACAATCGAGAGTCAAGAGTCGAGAGTCGAGAGTTGAGAGTTGAGAGTCGAGAGTCGAGAGTCGAGAGTCGAGAGTCAAGAGTCGAGAGTCGATAGTCGAGAGTCGAGAGTTGAGAGTCGAGAGTCGAGAGTTTAGAGTCGAGAGTCGAGAGTCGAGAGTCAAGAGTCAAGAGTCGAGAATCGACAATCGAGAGTCGAGATTCGACAGTCGAGAGTGGAGAGTCAAGAGTCGAGAATCGACAATCGAGAGTCGAGATTCGACAGTCGAGAGTGGACAGTCGAGAGTTGAGAGTCGAGAGTGGAGAGTCGAGAGTCGAGAGTCAAGAGTTGAGAGTCGAGAGTTGAGAGTCGAGAGTTGAGAGTCGAGAGTCGAGAGTTGAGAGTCGAGAGTCGAGAGTCAAGAGTCGACAATCGAGAGTTGAGAGTCGACAATCGAATGTCGAGAGTCGACAATCGAGAGTCAAGAGTCGAGAGTCGAGAGTCGAGAGTTGAGAGTTGAGAGTCGAGAGTCTAGAGTCGACAGTCGAGAGTCGAGAGTCGAGAGTCGAGAGTTGAGAGTCGAGAGTCGAGAGTCGAGAGTCGAGAGTCGAGAGTCGAGAGTCGAGAGTCGAGAGTCGAGAGTCGATAGTCAAGAGTTGAGAGCCAAGAGTCGAGAGTCGAGAGTCGAGAGTCGACAGTCGAGAGTTGAGACATGAGAGTCGACAATCGAGAGTCGAGATTCGAGAGTTGAGAGTCGACAATCGAGAGTCGAGAGTCAAGAGTTGAGAGTCGACAATCGAGAGTCGAGAGTCGAGAGTCGACTATCGAGAGTCCAGAGTCGAGAAAAAAATCCAGAAATGATCCAGATTAAACTTTTAACTTTTCTTATCTATCAACCTGATGCACTTCAATGCAAAAAATCTTGGGATCAGAGTTAATTATATCTTCTTTAGGAAATCTCCATTCATTTCATTCACTCCAAAACGTCAACACACTTTGAGTGAACTCCAGGAAGTTTCTGATTAAGCGGCTTTCGTGGCAGCATCAAGCTTTTTTCCCACCGAAAAAGCAAGGTAATTGATCCCACTTAACCTACCGCAGGCAGGAACTCCTTTGAACTGTCTTGAAGCGCGAAGGACATCTTCGTCATCTTTCATCCCACCTCGGCTTGTATGCAAATAAACCATTAGAAAGAGCTTTCACCTACGCGTGTAATCCAGCGACAGTTTCGGTACCGTTAAGAAGTTTAGGCGATGGGAAACTCAAATACTGCGGAACACACCCATATGACACCCTAAGTCAGCCACCCACACATACACACCCACAATGAGATAAAGTTGTCTTCCGAGGCGAAATTAAATCGGCAAATAATCCAATAGGCAAATATTTCCCGGCAACGAGCTCCCCGGGAAGATGTGTCTACTCCGTTTCATGTGGGTATTTGTGTTTTCCGAGGGCCGGGGTTAATTCAAATGTCATCAGCACTTTTCCACGGTTGGATTCCAGCCAAGCTGAGGAAACTCTTGGGGAGACTCCAAATCTACTGCCAGTCTCCTGGAGCAGATCGAAACTGACACCTGAAAGTGGAGATTATTTTTTAATAAGAGACATTTCTTGAATACATTTTTACTGAATTAGAGGAGATATTAAAAAAATATTTAGTTAAAATCTTTTTTTTTAATTTTTATTTATTAAAAATTGTTCATTGACAAATTTTTACAACTTAAAACCTCAAAAGAAAATTTCTCAAGAATATTAACTTACCCTTTTACCCAGTTTCTTTCGCGGATTGATTCACTTACATTTGTGGTGGAAATTTGTGGCTCGAGACACTCCTCAGCAAGTGAGAAGGCATCGGAGTTTTACTTCCGTTCCGTGCGGTACTTTTTATGGTAGACTGCACTTTACGCGAAATTAGATTGGAATTTAGCGGAACCATCACGTGGATGTTATGTGATATTTTTGTGTAGTCACTCGAGCTAAAAACTGGGTTGAATTTTGAGCCCTGCGTTCGTTTAGGGTTCCCCTGGGGTGAGATGTGTGGAAGCAGGAATGTGACTCTGTTTCAGAAGAAAAAGTTATTCGATTGAAATTAAATGCTTCACGACGTATTAAAACCCCAAAAAATTTGATCGAACTTTAAAATCACAATTTTAACGTACTTTAAGAAACAAAATCTTATATTGAGTAGCTTTGCTCAAACATATTACTGTTTGAAGTACAGACCCCGTTCGATTTTGGCAACATTCGATTTTGGCCACATCCGAGCAAAAACCATTCCTTTTTGGCAACATCCAAAAAAGACGGTTTTTTTTGTCAATTTTTTATTTTCTATTTTCATTTCAAATTAATCAAAATTAATGTTAAACGTGATATGAGCATGAAATTTTTCAATTCGGTTTAATTATAATAGTTTTAAACAATAAAAACATGAATTTTTCCATGTTTTTCTGCTTAAAACTAATATAATTGAGCTAAATTGAAATATGTTATGCTAATATAAGGTTTTACATCAATTTTGACTAATTTGAAATAAAAATTCAAAATAAAAAAGTGACAAAAAGAAACGGTTCGATTTTGGCAACATTCGATTTTGGCAACATAAAATTTTCGGGCGTGTTGCCAAAAACGAACGGGGTCTGTATCATTCTTGACATTTTTGATTTTTTTTAAATTTTTAACTTTTTTGACATTTTTGACATTTTTGTCAGTTTTGACATTTTTTAAATTTTTACATATTTGACATTCATGACAGTTTTGGCATTTTTGACATTTTTTAACATTATTGATATTTTTGACATTTTTGACATTTTTGACATTTTTGACATTTTTGACATTTTTGACATTTTTGACATTTTTGACATTTTTGACATTTTTGACATTTTTGACATTTTTGACATTTTTGACATTTTTGACATTTTTGACATTTTTGACATTTTTGACATTTTTGACATTTTTGACATTTTTGAAATTTTTACATTTTTGATATTTTTGACATTTTTGACATTTTTGACATTTTTGACATTTTTGACATTTTTGACATTTTTGACACTTTTGACATTTTTGACATTGTTGACATTGTTGACATTGTTGACATTTTTGACATTTCTGACATTTTTGAAATTTTTGACATTTTTGACATTTTTGACATTTTTGACATTTTTGACATTTTTGACAATTTTGACAATTTTGACAATTTTGACATTTTTGACATTTTTGACATTTTTGACATTTTTGACATTTTTGACATTTTTGACATTTTTGATATTTTTGACATTTTTGACATTTTTCACATTTTTGACATTTTTGACATTTTTGACATTTTTGACATTTTTGACATTTTTGACATTTTTGACATTTTTGACATTTTTGACATTTTTGACATTTTTGACATTTTTGACATTTTTGACATTTTTGACATTTTTGACATTTTTGACATTTTTGACATTTTTGACATTTTTGACATTTTTGACATTTTTGACATTTTTGACATTTTTGACATTTTTGACATTTTTGACATTTTTGACATTTTTGACATTTTTGACATTTTTGACATTTTTGACATTTTTGACATTTTTGACATTTTTGACATTTTTGACATTTTTGACATTTTTGACGTTTTTGACGTTTTTGACATTTATGACATTTTTGACATTTTGGACATTATGACATTTTTGACATTTTTGATATTTTTGACATTTGACTTTTGACATTTTTTCTTTTTTTTTTTAATTTTTTTCATCCCTCTGGTATAGTTGGATTTTTTTTTAAATTTTAGCTAAACAAAACGGCGATCTTTCCTCCCAGAAGTCACTCTTAATAATTTCCGCTTCCGAAATCCTCCACTCCATTCCAATAAATGTGCGACAGACCCACAAAGTTGTCAACCCAGCCAGCTCGTTATTTCGTATCCGTTTCTGTCGAAAAGGCGACGGCGTCAAACAGGAAGCTCGTCGTTTGTTTACCCCCTTTCCCGTTCTGATATGGATGTGTCGTTGAAGCTAGTTCATATGAGTTTATAGGAGAAGTCTTTCGCCGGCTTTCCGTTGTTTTTCGAAGGTTGGTAAAGTGCTGGGCCAGGTGCCGGATTTCGGTTGAAATTTAATCGTTGTCAGTCTGATGACGGGGCTTTGATGCAAATGAACATTTTCTGGGATCCACAAGATTCGGTAAGAGAAGATACGAGTCAACATTTTCCAGCTCGCTATGAAAGCTTCGAACAATTTTATGCTCACTTTGTACGCAAGCAAACATACTTACGGCAACGTTCTAGCTCAAAAACAACCAACAGGAGCTTGCTTGCTCGTACTCGTCTTTTAGCATTAAGAAACATATTGTTCGGCAAAATATGGCTACGTTCTCGAAAGAGTTTCGATGTTTTCGGAGGAAAATTTACAGACAAAATGTTGGAACGTGTTCTAGCCATTTTACGCATCCAGGATATACGGTTAAAAGCCTTTCTTACGATGTAGGCCAGAGTTCAATCGCCTCCCCCAGGTACATGAGCTTTTGGAAAGCTTGGTACCGACCCGAGTGTTTGGGCCAACATTAACCTGTGAAATATGCTAAGCTCTACATGATTATTAGTGAAAATCGAAGTGAAGACATTACTGCTAAAACAAGCATGAATGACATCAAATAATTATTGAATTAGGGCTTGAAAAATGTTCTAAATAGCTCACAACCTTGTCAAAATAGCCACCCTGTGTTTAAATTCGGCTCGTGTTGTGGATCGAGAATATAAATACATATTTACCAACTCAAACCGCAAATAAAATACTGATTCTTCCTCACATGAGGATTAAATATTTGTCAATGCCCAGTTGATTGACCAACCAATGTCAATTTGATTGATTTAATTAGCCATGAGTGATCCAACTCAAACTAATCCAGAGAGCCAGAGTAGGATCCCGACAACAAAAATAAAAAAATAAAATTGATCTCCCATCGGGATTAGTGCGCTTAATGACGTGTTTACATTCGAACTCCATCAGCGTGTAAACACGTTAGATTAATTAATTTAGCAAATTTAGTTGGGTCCCCTTTCCAAGGAAGTTTATGGTTCGAAAACAAAATAGTAAATTGGTGAAAAAGTGTTCCCAAAACCAGACTGCACAGTTGAAATTTTTCGGAATTGGTTTGGGATCGAATTTGCAAATCAACAAAAACGGGTGAACCAGCTCAGTTGGTGCCCGGATATTTTTTTTTCTTTGCTTTTTTCTAGATCAACCCCCCCCCCCTCCCCACCATTGCTTTTGGGTGGAGTAAGTTGTCACCAGGGCTAGACAGGGTCAAAGAGAGGGGATTTGTTGGAACACAAAAATACATCCATCAACCGGTCAATCAATGAGATTTCCCCATTTCTTGTCCTAAACCCCCCCCCCCATGTTTTCCGAGAGGTCAATTGCAGACCAAACACTTTTAAACTTCAATGAACGGAGGAGAAATCGAAAGCACTAGATTCGATGCCAACATTCGAGTGAGCATGTGTGAATCCATCCATATTTGCATATGCAAAGTAGCAATTAAGGGTTGAATCTATTAGGTTTTGATTGTTTAGTTGCCAATCAATCGGGAACAGATGTTTGTGTTCTCTGTTTGAGGGCGATAAATGTTAGCGTCAAAGTTGTGGGTGGATGTCACGAAAGTGTGAACGATTATTTGAACGATCTTTTGATCGTTGGGCCATCGTTGTTAATCCTTGGGTTTAA
Organism: Uranotaenia lowii; assembly: GCF_029784155.1. Classification (NCBI taxonomy): domain Eukaryota; kingdom Metazoa; phylum Arthropoda; class Insecta; order Diptera; family Culicidae; genus Uranotaenia; species Uranotaenia lowii. The sequence goes on along the minus strand of NC_073692.1, from coordinate 47,440,215 downwards.
TCAATCGAATTCCCCACATATGATTAAATTCGATTAAGATCCGGTTACACATGCACGGTCGAGCAGAAGTTTGAAGCGGGACAGCAATTAATGTCAACCAAAATGTCAATATGACTTGAAGGGACAACATGTTTTTTTTTTGTTACTGGTTTGCTATCTAGTTTGGGGCGCAAACATCATCGATTTGGGTTGTCTATTGAGACGCGCGTCCTCGCCAGTGAGCTTTGGGTCAGTATTTTGCCTTGGAACCCCTCCATTATTGGACCGGACCCTCGTCAATCAAATTGTAACAGTTAATAACTCTGGGTCCACCCTCCCCAAAATAATTTCTGATCTTTACGGTTAAGTGAACTTTTATTGGATCGGTTTCCCTATGGAAAAGTGTCGATTCTTTGATGTTCAATCGAACGAAATAAGTTTATTCGTACGTGTATTAGAATCCATTTTTTTCCAAATTCCCATTTACAATCATATTATTAATAATAGTATTAATCGCAGCGCACTAATGCCATATTCGTTTTCATTCTGGTGGTGCACCGGTAGTGCACCAAGTGCTGTCAAAGCGTTTTTTTTATATGAAGTTGACAGCAGTTGGTGCACAACCATCTTTCCACCAGATGAAAACGAATATGGCATAAATTGGACTGCGCACTCATAACTGCGACATTTGTGCGAACTTGTACATTCGTGCGACCTGTCAAATCAGTGTAAAATCTGTCGGAGTTCTACACGCTAACCTCTTTTCAGTCAACCTTTGTACGGATAACTGCGAGTGCAAAACATTGCACGAAATCCAATTTTCAATGAAAGAGATAATGCAATTAAATTTATAAAATCTACTATATAAAAATGTAGATTATTTTTTTGTGATACCGTCACGTTCAAACGGACGGCGCGGGGTCGGAACGATGAGAATTTCGGTCCTTTAATATGTGTTGTGATGAGCCTACTTGGTTGAATAATTGTACTGAATCAAAGCAGTACGTGGTTGAATTAAAGGAAATCTTTCGATTGCTTTGATTTAGTGGAATTTTGGTGTCCAGGGTTTTTTGGACAGAAATGGATTGCATATTGATTTCAAGAAACTCACTTTTATGGAAGAGGGGGCCCCTTACAAAATCAACTTATAATGGGACACAACTTGAATGATCTTAAGATGATTTTTATAAAATTTGATACACGATCACGAAGTTAGGGACGTATAGATGAAGTTAAACATTATTAAAATGTTATTGAGTGAAAGTTGAAAAGAAGTTAGCCGGGTCAGCTGGTATATGATAAAATCGAAAAACATAATTGTTGAAAAAAAAAAATTGTTGGCCAAAATATTCAGAAAACACATTTTGATTTTGAAGAAAAAAGTGCGTTTAAAGAGATCTGGTTAGAAAACCCGAGTTTAACGATTTAATAATGTGCTGCACGAACGCCACAAAGATGGTAAAGTGTCTAATAAACTTAAAAAAAATCATGCATGAATAAATAAACCTTTCCTGAATGCTGAGTTATTTTATAAACAGAGATTTAAAACATATAAGGTTCAATATAACTTTTATAAAATCGAATTCAATAACAAACTGAAAAAAAACTTTATACTGGTCTACATAGACAGCCAGATTGATTCATACTGATTGCATTCAAAATGTAATCAAATCTTTAATTACTGATATCAAAGAACAAACCATGTTCCGCATATATCCGAGAAGGGCAAATCCGAGCTATTTTATCTGAAAAAGTTACAAAATTTAGGAATTCTTAAAAGAAAAAAACTCGAAATTTATTTTCTCATCAAAACACATCAGCCAATTTATTTGGATAAACTTTGCTTATACAATTGTTCAAAGGTAATTAAAAGTACAGAGAAACATGTTATATCGACGATAGACAGAACATAAGTCATAAATGTTCTTAATTTCTAGAAAATCCATAACGGCTCACCGAAAGATTTATGATATTTACGACTTATGTTCTTTTTTTCTTTGATATCTCATGTTTCTCAAATACTTTCCATCACTTTTGAAAATGTGATAATTTTCAGGTTCGAAGATGTATCAAGACGAACTCAGAACATTAGATTCAACATTATTGTCATCAAGCAATTTAAATTTTTCCTTGATTTTGCAAATAAATTAAAAACATTTAATCAAAATCCGGATAATCAGGCAATCTTAGTGAGTCTAAGTAAACTTATTGAAAATTTGATATTGAAGACTAAGGACTGAACCCAAAATCCATGCACCAACTTCTGCTGTGAATAACTTTTGATAGCGTTTATCGAGTACAATCCTTAATGTCTATCAACAAGTGAAATTTTTTTTCAAAAAATTTAGAAGAATTGTGGGTCTGGGATAATATCAGTGATTATATTTCGAGGTTAAGGCCATAATTCTGAGTCGACATTTTAACTCTTGGTTCACTTTAGCCGTTCATCAAAACTGAATTGGGAATTTAAAATTTTGAGTTTAGAGAAGAACGTTTTGCTTGACATTTTTTGGACCCTCTAGGAGAGGGGGAGTTTAACCCCAAAACCCCCCCCCCGTTCCTACGACCATTTTGCTAAGGTGGCCCTTAGTTATATGGATTTTTTTAAAAGTCAACCCTCTTATATTGATCCTTTTATCATGATAACTAACTGTGCAAAATTCCATTATTAAGATAATGATCATAAGATAAAGATTGAAACATTTTTGGAAAAAATTTAAAATATTCATTAAAAAATTATGACCTATTCGATGTCACGATCGTCACAACTTATGTAAAACTTTTTTTTTCAGTTAATTGCATTCAAATTTTACTTTTGATTGAGCACATTTAAAAATATATTCCCCTTAGTTCAAAATTTAAAGTGAAACATATTGGAATCAAAAATGCTTTTATTGAACGAATCGTTATCAAAATATAAGAAAAAGAAGTCGTGACGTCATTACGCCCCAATTTTTCCACTTTTTACCAAACCGAACATTTCTGCTTTCCTTTAAAATTTCAGAAAAATATCATTTTGTTTAAACCAAAAGATTGCTGTTTTTGTTTTCTTTTTGAGATTTTTATTTTAATTTATTTTACCGCGATTTAGTATCGTGACGTCACGGAGCGCCGTTTTTTTTCAAATACGGTTTTGCAATTTTATTTTCATCTCCAAGAAATAAATCAAGCTATAATCCTTAAATTAACACTTAATCAACTAAAAAAGCTTAGTAATCCTACAAGAAATAGGATTTGGTGATATTTCATCACCAAATCACATTTTTCATTCATGCGTTTTTAAGATGAAATAATGTCATAATTGAAGCTTTAAGAAAATCCAAATAATGCCTGAAAAAGACCAAAGTTATTGATGGAAAACTATTTTGTTCCGAACAAATTATAATATTGCCATACAAATTTCAGGTTTTCAGCCCAACCTCTTCCCGTAATATGATCAGGCCTTAATTTTTCATGAAACCTTGCGCTTAAAAATAGTTAAATTTCTTTAATTTAGGAATTTATTTTGTAGTTTCTTTTGTGGGATTTTATGTGAATACGGGGTTCAATTTGGACAGTAAAGTTTTAAAGGTGGAAATTTAAATAAGGGACAGTTTTTTAAAATAGTTTTTTTTAAATAGTATCGAAGACTTATGAATTTTGAAAAAAAAAGGTTCACTATAAAATAAACCATGTTCAAAGATTTTTTAAAATCACATTGCATATATTTCATGGATATGCTGCCTAATGATAACTAGTGAAGCATTTAGCGGAGTTTCTCATATTAAAATTGAAGTATAAAGAATTTGATCTTATTTTAATTGATCACAGACCTGCTTTATGATAAACACAGATTCTTTTAAAAAATTGAAGAGAATTTCATTTCAATGATAGTTTCATTATTCTCGAAACAAGTATTCAATTAGCGCGATTTAAAAAAATTAACGTTGATTTGAAAAAAAAACTCCTTGATTTCATTAAAAAACTCATTTTGTTTGGTAGTTGGAGGTGGCAGAAGGACTACGACAATAAAATTCCGTTCCATATCGCTTGAATATATTGGTCATGCAGAATTTTGCTTTGGAGCTCGAGTATTTATGTCAGAAGTGCTTTTCCAATCATATCATCTTTGGTACGGTACACTTTTCAGAGCACTTTCGGCACAGAGATTTGCTAAATAGGTAATGGAATTTTGCAACCTCTTCTATGGGTGTAGATATGACACAACGAATTAATCAAAGAGGGATTACGAGCATTTCAGATAATTAGTTTAAAAGCATAAATCTCAGCATCGTGATCCCGATTGAAGAGTAGGCGGTGACCCGATGGCATCGAACGTGATTTTTTTTTCGTTCCAGTGAAAATTATCAATTATTTCTTTATTTAAATAGGAATTTTGTGAAAACTATTTAAAAATACATTTAATGCGTAGAAGGATGTGTGCACAATGATTGAAAATCGAAAGCTGCTCTTGAAAGCTTGGGTTTTTGATTTTGATGCTGCCTAAAATTTGCTTTGAGCGAATGTTTTGAAGCCTGTTTGTATTCCTGTGGATTTAAAAGACAGTTGGGCCTTGAAATTATTTTCTGGAGAGGCTAGTTACTTCAAGGCTGGACCTCGAATATATGACACAAGGACTGACATCGAGAAGGTTGTCAGCATCACAAAACATTGGTGAGCTCTTTCCAATTATTTAATTTGTTAATTTGTGAACATTATATTTCTTGATTCATCAATCCTATCTGTCAAGTTGGGTTTCCCATCAAAACGATTAACCCTTCCCTTTCCTGTCTGAAACAGCATCTTTACATGTAGGGTCGTATGAGTTTTCTGCACCTGAAAAGTTCATTTAGCTGTTCAGACTATCCCTATATGATTACATTGACTTGCCACGGTGTGCATTGTGGTACCACACTGATTCTCAATAAAAACACTTGAAATAAGTATTGAATCCAGGTACTTATTTTGGCATCTTGTGTTGGGTTTGATTATTAGTTGTACCTCGTGTATCAACCAATGCAAGATGTGTGTAGTCACCCTATGCTATGCTATGCTATGCTAAATCTCAGCATCGTGATCCCGATTCTGATCATCATCATTCCTGATTCATATCTTGGATCTTGATTCTGAACTGGAATCTGATTTTGATCCTAGATCCTGATTATGGATCCTGATTTGATACTTGTTCTTGAACCTTATCTTGGATCTGAAGCTGGGTCATGATCCTCAACTGTTACCAGATCCTGTGTTTGGTTTCTAATTTCCATCTGGATCTTGATCTGATCGGAATTCTGGTGCCATCAGTATCAAAATTGTGTCCACCCATGTAGGTTAGCTGCAAGCTTTAAGGATTGGAACTCTCTTGTTTACACTTCTGTCTTCACTTTGACGGTATTTAGCATTGTAAATAGCTGAACTATTCCAAAATGTTTCAATTCTTTTTTTTTCAGTCTAAATAAATAAGGACTGAACAGATTGACGTGAAGAATTGAATGGAGAAGTTGGCCGAGAACTGTTCCTACGAAGTTTGGAGACCCTCCCCTCCTTGACAGGATGGTCACTAGATAAATTTTGGGGAGAATTCTGTAAAATTCTGTTTTTTTTTTTGGAAAGTTTCAACTAGTTTAGTTTATACATGTTTTTTGTGGAAAGAGGATGCATTTTGGTTGAATAAGTCAATTGGTTTTATTGATTTCAGAAGCAGAATAGATAAAAAAAAACTGTCGAAACCATACTTGTAAGGGTAAAATATCTAGTTTTCGTAAGTATTTGTGTGTTTTGTGAGAAACATCATATAAATTAATTAATTAACTGAAGTTTATTTTTATCTCAATTGTGATTGGTGCTATGAATCAGAATTTTTTCTTTATTCTCTACCTTTTGTATTGATCAAAAGTCTAAAAAAAAAGTTTTTATTACCTTTATAAAAAAAATCTCTCGATTGTCTAGTTTTCGAGGATCAATTTTAGTTTTCGGCATCAACAGTTTTATTTTCCGACAAGAGCATTTCCACCTCCTTTATTTGCAATAAAATATGAGTACATTGAAATTGCTTGTCTACTTCACGGCGTTTTTACACCATGGAAGCGGTATAAGTAAAGCCTCATGAATTATTATTGACAGTTTGGTCTGAAAGTTACAACCATGCAGGGTTGATTTTCGACAAAAAAATCTTACTTACTTGGTTAGGCAGAAGAGTCGAAATATAAATCACGTCTAACGGAGGGGTTGTTAAAATTGTTCTGCTACAGTTCTGCATTAACTAAGATATTTAAACTGTTACAAAAATTATGCTCATTAGAGCAAGTTCACTGGTGTTGGGAAAAAGTGGTAAAAATTTTGACACTTTTAGCACATTTTGAAAATTTTACCATGTAAAAATGTATGCAATCTTTGGACGTTATATTTTTTTACAGCACTGTTTCTATTTCAGCCGTATGTGATGCAAATATTGCTATTTTTGCATCACAGCATGCAAAACTACAACACGTGTTATTCAAAAACTTGAAGGCGACAGATCTTGAACATGTTTTTGCATAGAAAATTTTTCAAAATGTGCTAAAAGTGTCAAAATTTTTACCACTTTTTCCCAACACCAGTGAACTTGCTCTAATGAGCATAATTTTTGTAACAGTTTAAATACCTCAGTTAATAATAGAACAATTTTAACAAAAATATACTCTATTTAGGAAATAGTCTGATAGATAGATAGTAATGTTTCAAAACTTAGGAAAAAATTGTTGAAATGTGACAAAATAACAAGTGAAAAAGTTTTCCAGCCCCTGTGCTTATGCAATTTAAAAAAAACTTGGAAAATTTCCCTAACTATTAATTTCTCGCTGAACAAAAGTGGTTTTAAAAATAAAACTGAACTTTTGTGAATTTTTCAGCGATAAAAATCTGGATTCTAGATGATTAAAAAGAATGCATAATTATCGTACATTTTTATCTGTTTTGAATCTATCTATTTTTTAGAACTGAATCCAAATCAAATCTCCAAAAGTTTTGGAAATCAAAATTATCAATTTTTGTAGTGGAGTTGATGATGTCAGACTTTTGAGGAACAAAGCCGGAATTTGTTTGGATTTTTTCACAATTTAAGCAAGATTCAAACATAAAACAATAGTTAAAATCATGAAATGTATGACTTTTGGGACAAATAAATTCAAATATAAAATAAAATAACTTCACATACATTTTCGGAATGGTAAAACAAGATTTGAGCTTATATGTCTTGGTATAAACAAAATTTTTCATGTGTTAATTTTTCACCTTTTTTCATGCCATTTTATAAGTTAATCATTGGGGTGCCTGAAGGAGATTTGCGGTGAACAACTGGATCTTAAAGATAAGCCAACTGGCCAGTATTAAACACTGCAGAACAAATTGCGTCGAGATTGCAGTGTGCTGTCAGCAGGGCCGTAGGAAGAACCGACTCATGGGGGGGGGGGGTTCGGTGACTGATTTTTACTTATGATGTTTTGCCCAACAACGTACGAAAAAACAAATTATTTTTGTTACTATTTAGGTGTATGATTATTCATTTTTAAGTTTTCATTAATAGTGTTTGTATTAAAACGTAACTTTAGAAAAATGGTCCTTAGCATAAAGGGTGAGCTAATTTGTTTTGATAAAACCTTTAGAATCAAAATATGGAATTTGCTTTCATTGAAAGTTAAAATTTTAGAATTTGTTTAAAAGTCTGGTAGGTCGAAGCATAAAATAAGTTCTTTTTATGCTAGCCTTAAATTTATTTAAAAAAAACCTAATCTATGCTCAAATCATGCAAGCCCAATCTTCCAAACTCTTTTGCAAATTCCAAGAATTTAACCTTTGAAGAAAATAAATAAAATTATTCAAACAAAAAAAACACTAAGCGATAACAAATTTTCGGATCAAATTTACTCGATGCAAACTTGAACTAAATTTATGTATTCAGTTTGAAATTCAGCTTTAAAAAACTTCAATATCAATAATGTTTATCAATACACCGAGAAAATATAGAATTTTGTGCAGATTCTTCAGGTGAAGATCAGATACTTGTTTTTTTAACAGGAAATATTTTCATAAGGAATCAATTCCATAATGAAGATCCTGTGGGTAATTAAAAAAAATATAATTTGGGATATTTTGCCTAAAACAAAACATAGAAAATTAACTCAAATTCTACTTTATATCTATGATTTTCAGCTGAATTGTGTGTTCAAACTTTTTCTGATTAAAAAAAATTTAATCTGGAAATTCACAAGCAATTTTTATGTTCATGTTCCCCTGAATTTCTTTACAATTTTATGTTGATTGAAAAACTCGTTCACTCATTCCTGAATTTTAAACCTGAATTCAAAAATTGAACTGTTTTCGAGTTTCTATACCATTTCTGAAAAGTACAAAAAATACGATTTCCGAATCTTGATTTCAGATCAGAATTTTATGAGCCAAGTTTAAGAGCCATCATTCATTTTATTCAAATTCTATATCGCTGGTTTTATCTTAATTCATGTTTTCAAATCGCCACTTAGAAGTTTTAATGTTTAAATTTTTTTTAGAATAAAGTTTGAGAACTTCGATTTAAAATGTAAAACAAAATTCTTCTTTTTTCATATTCGGAAAATTATTATCAAAATATTGAAAATGCCAATGATTTTCGAAAATCATGATTCAAATTTGATTTGAAATGCAAAACCGAATCAGGATTTAAAAGCAGCTTTTCATTCCTAATTTCTTATGATTATTCGAACTGAAAATCAAGAATCCTAAACTTGATACAGAATCAGAAATACAAAAATATACAGAAATACAATTTTGGTTATGGGACTATAGATTTAAAACCTCCAAAATGGGTTTAATTTAAAATTTAATATTTAGACCTGAATTTCTATGATAAGGTTACCAGATTGTCTAACAAATAATATAAATATTTAATATAAAATTTGGGGAAATCCGGTCTGAACAGGTTACCTGGATTTCATAGGAAAAGCCGGGTTTGTTCTCATTCTCATTATAAATCAAACCTTAAAAAACAAATTGAGTTGAATAATATTTTTTATTCACGCGTCCAAAATTTTTGAAGCAAGTTTAAAAAAAAAATCAGGAAAGGTTTTTTTCAAGTTTTTTTTCATGATTTTTTATGAGCAATTCCCAAGTTTTGATTAAAATTGCCTGATATTGCCTGGATATTGGTAGAAAATTTTGAAATCAAATACCCGGATTTTGTCTGGTTTTTACATTAAACAGCCCGGATTTGTTCGGCCCGGATACGTGTTAAAAAATTTTAACAACCTTAGTCTATGAACAACAAGTGAAAAAATTTTGAAAAACTGTAGCAAAATTTTGAACTTGGGATGGGTTTTTAAGGTTTTGGCATTAATTTTTAGTCTAGATTTTTTTTCTTGAATATATTTGCTCTATTATCATAATTTGATTAAGGATTAAAAATTTTGAGTGTAGAGTAGAAAATCTCGCTTGCTTTTTTGGACACTCATAAGGGGGGGGGGGGAGGTTTAACCCCCAAAACCCCCTCCCCCCCGTTCCTACGGCCATGACTGTCAGAATATACAAAACATCTGAAACACACTGTATAACACAGGAGTTTTTCTGTTTTTACTCTAGTCTTATCGAAAATTACTGTTTTAAAGCATAAAAAGAAATAGAAAAAAAAAACAAAGTAATAGTTTGAAAATTCAACAAACAACTGTAGCTAAATAGAGGCTGGGGAAAAGTTGAAGAAGTTTAGTTCAGAAATGAATTATAGTGAACAAACAAAACTAGACTACAAGAATAAGAAAGAAAATTTAGAAAAAAGAAATTATTTCAAGGGTGGTCCAAAATACGGACCAAAGAAATGATCGAAAAAACGAGTTTTTAGGCTTAGATAAATCTTGTCACATTGCAACAAACGATGATATGTTTCGATGGAAAAAGTCTTGATCTTCGTTATGAATAGATAAAGCGGTCAAAAAGTCACTTTCCAAAACGGTCCAAAATAGGTCCGTTACCCTATTCTTAAAAAATGGGTATTGGATAGAAGAAAAGAATGATTAATTTTACTGAAATTTCATCGGCTTGGAAAGTATTTTTTTTTTAAAATAACAACAAACAAAATCAATGAATAAAAAGTATTACTCATATCGATATTTGATATTGAAGGTTGGCCCAAGAATTAGATACAAAATACTAATGAAATTTTACCTTTTCGCATTCCCCTAAGCCCTTCCACTATTTTCATTTTCATTTTTTCTTTAAAGTTTACCATTTGATAGGGTTCCTATTTGTTTTGTTTTCGCGCTCTAATGAGGGAAGAAGCAAACTGGCAATATCGTTGGGAATATAGGTCGGCTCTTTGAAAATCAATGCAAGCGCATTTCAATCCCAAAGATCTCAAGAGAATCAATAAAGTACAACGACTTACCAACGAATTGCCATCTACGTCTTCCGGGTGTCCAAACATAGGCCGTCGGATTGCCTCTTCAGTCGGACTGGGGGTTAGTTTTGAGCCACCACACTTCCGACGACTTCCGATACTTTTACGAAGGCTAACGATCTTCGACTCGCAATGTACTACGGCGACAATTCGAACCACGGCGATTTTCTACTTCGGTTACAACTCCAACTAACTACGACTCTTTAACAACATCCGTCTCAAAACAAGGTTCCAGGAATAGAGAGCTGGCTCATGTCTTGCCAGCTTTCAGGAAAACTTTTCCCACCGCCCTTCTTCTGAGGTTTTCCTCAAACCCAATGCCCAGACAATGCAAAAAAGACGCGCGAGTAGTTTAAGCATTTTTTTTGGTGGTCGTAGTCGACCATCCCTTAGTTAGCCATTGCGCTTTAAGGACGCCCTCTCGATCTTAGGTCAAGAAGCGTCGCTTACACTGAGTAAATCTAGATCTTCAAAGAGTTTCACTAAAATTACTAACGATATTGCCAATAAGCTTCGGGAGCATTTGTTGCCACGCAACAGACTATAAAAATAGCACTATAACTATACATATACCAAGAATAAAAGTAGTTCTTTCACATTCAAAAATCCGCTTGCTTCCAAATGCTTTTTATTTTCATCAGGAGAGTTGTTTGTTTGCAAGCCTTGGAAAAAATAGATATTTTAAGATTTTGAAACTACATTTTTACTAACAGAAATAAATTTTTAATACAAACCAAATTTTGTCAATTTGATACTCCATCAATAGGCTTTCAAACGTAGCAAAACAGTTTTCAAAAATTCAAACTATAGACTGAGTTATTGACGATAATGTGCAAAAATTTATTGTTGGTCAAAGTTACCCCGTTTTACGGTATACATTTTATCGAGCGGATTCTGCATTTTTTTAATTATTATAGTCAGATTATTGTACAACCTAATCAAAAAATAGTCATTTAGTTCAATAATTTATTGATCAAGGCATTGCAATCATCTTTATCAATTAATATCAGTTTTCATTGATTATTTTCAGTCATAGTAATGATTCTGAACACGCTAAGTACATGTTTCTACTTATGATTATTATTTTTTGTGACCACGGAAACGACTTTCTTTGCGTGATTCGTGTTGAATGAACTTGTAAATTAGGTTCCCCAACTCTACGAGTGGTGTTATAAAAGTCATTCCGAATTGGGTCACACACAGCATTGGAAAACTTTGTTGCCAAACACGTGTCACGAGGAATTGGTAGAAATGGTGTATACCTTTCCAGTCTCCATTTGTGTGAACTCACCGAGCAGAAGACGAGAACGAGGTGTTCATGAAAGTGACATTTATTGGTGCCAGTCAACAAAGCGTACCGAAATTATCAGCAACCATCAAGCGACACACACAACTGACCGGTGGCTGTTTCCGGTAGCAGTTCTCTGACACTCTCTTTTTTTCCTCAACTTGTTCGGATTCCTTTGTTTCCTCGCAACTTTTCTACGGGTCACTTTTTCCCGGCTGACCAACATTCGAGGGTTTGAACTTCAGAAAAGAAGAAGGAAAAAAACTATCTAGCTAACTTAATCCAATTCTTGTCCGATCTTTCGGGCAAGAAATCATACTGGCTAATAAAACCGCAAACAATAACAACAAAAACCAAAAAAAAACCATGATGGACTAAATAAGCCAAAGACCTCTGGCAAAAACAAAAAAGGGAAACAAAACAAAATCCCGGACCGGAAACTTGCTGAGCAAAGTGTGTTTTTTTGTGAGATAACAACAACTAAAACAGTTGTCTTTGTTCGGAAGATTGTGCCCGAAGTTGGTGATCCGAAAGAGACCACAAACAGGGAAAACGGAAAAGTGTCAGAAGAAATTAGCCTTGTCTTGTCAATTCGCACGTGCGATTACTGTTTGTTTCGTTCCGTCTAATTAATGAGTTCTGTGAACTGACTAACTAATAATGTGCTTATAGTTCTGTTTATTGGTAATCAAATATAGTTTGATTATTGACTGAATTTTCGATTCTATTCTTATAACCAGAAAGAAGTAATAAATTTAATTATGACAAAACGTTCCAAAAGTGCTTCTTCGAAGCACAAAACAATTAACACATCAATCGTTTGACGTCTATTGTCTTTCATTGTTAAGTTAGGATGCCACAATGTTTAATCCCAAAGTGGCCTCAAGCCACAGATTTGCGGCACAAAATGCGACAATGGCCGATTCCTGAACCGAAACGAGAATACTTAAGTCATTCTGTATTGTTTTCTCGGCACGATGGGTATGAAACCCCTTTTTTCCTGACAGCTCCGCTTTGTTTTTGAATTCATTTAGAGTTGCAAACTAGCAAAAAACCATCATCTTGTCTCTATGGAAAAATATCTTGAAATTTTAGCCTCCGGCTAAAGTGTCACATTGTAGAGATATGCAGCTACGTAATTCATATTCAACGCTCTGATAAATCGTTTTCAAAAGTGAGAGATCAAGTGCGGTTACGCTGACCGCGTACTGGACAAACTTAGAGAAGGAGCGACAAAAGCTGAAACAAAAATTACTAGCTTCTAGTGACAGGATTATAGTTGATGCGGCGAAACCACTTTTGAAATTTAGGAAAAACTCATCCATTGGAACGCATGTAAGAAAGCTGTCGTGCTGGTAGTGCTAGTTTCGTTCGAAATTTAGCTGAGAGTGAATAGCGAAAATAATTATTATTTATGAGTAGAAGGGTAAGGGCGAGCTCCGAAAAAATGGAAGTTTTTATAAATAGTAAGGAAAAGTGTTCCAAAATACGCCTACGTTCGTTTGACGAAGTGGCTGAAAAGACAATAAATCTAATGATACGCTTTGAACACAGGGCAAGAAAGAATTTTCTGAATTTATCAACTTGAAAAAAAAAATTAAAAGTTCATACAAGGTTTTCATACCATTTGACATAATATTTAAATTTTTGAAAATTAAGCGTAAAGAAGCTTAAAAAAAGGGTGGTTTTGTTTTTTATTCAAATGAACAAAAAAAAGTAAAACATGTTCAAGCATCTATAAAGGTTTCATAATGGTTAGAAAGTGAAATAAGAAAGTGTTTTTGCATGCCTCCATCATATTTGTAAAATGTCTCTATCCTAAAAGAATAAATGTTTGATTATCAACATTAAACTTCAAATCTAAGGAGTGTATTCGAAAAAATGCAACACTTTGTTTTGTGAATAACTTTTGATTGCATGAATGGAAATTGATGAAATTTTCAATGAAGCTACAATGAAGTAATGTAAAGTATACATTAGACTGCCTCAAATTTGTATGGGAAACCTGTGAAATGTTATACGCTGCATGCTAAAATTGATCCTGGGCCTAGTACAAGATCTCATGCCAAATTTGGGCCAGATCGGACCACGGGAAGGGGTCGCTCAACGAGCCTGAAGTTTGTATCGGATTTTGAGACATTTTGTTCGAGAGGAACATGAAAAACTAGTTTTTCGTCAATAATTTTTGTCTCCTTCGACCGATTTCTTTCAAAAACGGGTTTTCTTGAAGCCTAAATTATGACAAATATTTCATCCGAAGGTTTTATTTCAATTAAAGTTAAGATAAAAAAAATATTAAGCTTCAAAAATTGGTTAACTTTTTTAAGGGTGATGTTCATCACTGTTTTAATGAGGCGACTAAATGTCCGACCATAACACTCAATGTGAAATACATGGCGTTTCGTCAAATAATGACCGATTTTAACCATTATTGTTGCGCTCGATTGCAATTTTTGATGTTTTTCTAATATTTGAGTTTGGATGATATTCACTTGATAGTTCGGAAAGAAGTAAGGGCGGAAAAATGCTTGACAATTTAAAAGAAAAATTGCATAACCACAGGGGCTTAGGAACATGACTGGACGATTTGGGTTGCCAATAAAACGATTCACCCTCATTCTCTATCAAAAGAAAGCTACAGCTAATATTATAAAAACATGAGAAAAATGTAAAACGACCTCTTTTCGAAAAATTATCATTTTATTGGCATCATAAAGCGTTGGTCCATGTGTTTTTCGATCTAAAAAAAATTGTTGGCGGTTGAGTCGCCCAAAGGTGGAAATATGTACAATAGACTGCCCCAGATTTGTATTCAAAACCTGCGAAATGTTATGCGCTGCAGGCTAAAATTGATTCAAGTCCTAGTACAAGATCTCATGCCAAATTTGGGCCAGATCGGATCACGAGAAGGGGTTGCTCAACGAGCTTGAAGTTTGTATGGGATTTCGAGACATTTTGCTCGGAAGAAACATGAAAAACCTGTTTTTCATCAATAACTTTGGTTCTCGTTGGTCGCTTTCTTTCAAAAACGGTTTTTCTTAAAGGATGGTATTCATCACTGTCAATGGGTCGGGGCGGTCGAACATATTGACGCCTCATTAACAGTAATGAATACCACCGTAAAAAAGTTAGCCCATTTTTGAAGCCTAATAACTTTTTTTTATTTTAACTCTTATCGAAATGCAGTCTTCGGATGAAATATTTATCATAGTTAAGGCTTTTAGAAAAAATTTTTTGAAAGAAATCGGCAGACGGGAACCAAAGATATTGATGAAAAACTGTTTTTTTATTGGCATCACAAATCGTCCAGTCATGTTCCTAAGCCCCTGTGGTTATGCAATTTTTCTTTTAAATTGTCAAGCATTTTTCCGCCCTTACTTCTTTCCGAACTGTCAAGTGAATATCATCCAAACTCAAATATTAGAAAAACATCAAAAATTGCAATCGAGCGCAACAATAATGGTTAAAATCGGTCATTATTTGACGAAACGCCATGTATTTCACATTGAGTGTTATGGTCGGACATTTAGTCGCCTCATTAAAACAGTGATGAACATCACCCTTAAAAAAGTTAACCAATTTTTGAAGCTTAATATTTTTTTTATCTTAACTTTAATTGAAATAAAACCTTCGGTGAAATATTTGTCATAATTTAGGCTTCAAGAAAACCCATTTTTGAAAGAAATCGGTCGAAGGAGACAAAAATTATTGACGAAAAACTGGTTTTTCATGTTCCTCTCGAACAAAATGTCTCAAAATCACATACAAACTTCAGGCTCGTTGAGCGACCCCTTCCCGTGGTCCGATCTGGCCCAAATTTGGCATGAGATCTTGTACTAGGCCCAGGATCAATTTTAGCCTGCAGCGTATAACTTTTTCAAAAGTCGGGTCATTTGGGGCAGTCTAGTATACATGTACAAAATTATGTGACAATATGCCAAATGATTTTTGAGATGTCATTCATATTGAAGTTTATTAACAAAATTTTTTGGGCAGGATCGAGAAAAATCCAGGAGAGTCCCAGTGGAACACCCTAAATCAGCTGGAAATCAACTATTCGACCAAAGTTTACATAGACAATCATTCAAGAAGTCGTAGAGGATACAAAAACGAGCTAAAATTTGAATCAAAGTGAAGATTGTTGATTTCATGAATTTAAAGAATGTGAGAGGTTTTTTAAGCTCAATTCGAAAATATCTATTGATATGGGGTGATAAAAAAGATGAATTTCTCTGACTAGTTCATCTAGTCGACTAATAAACAGGCCTGACTTCATTTCTATAAAATAGAAAAGTTGCCCACCGATAAAATGAACAAAATACGGTGGTCAAATCGTGTCAAAATACGGTGGTCAAATATTTGGACTGCTAGTGGGAAGATAACGTTAAAAATTTCGTAATGAACAGCAAATTGAACTCCTTAGCGGTCACTCCGCAGGTTTCCAGCCAGAAAATTTTCATTGACATGTCTCGCCTGTATTTTTCAGAGATAAAAAAGAAGAAAAGAATTGAGAAAAATGATGTCTAGTACTTGAGGAGGCTAACGATTTGTGGAAACTGCAAATCACCCTTGCAAATCACGATTGGCACGATGAATGGTTATACAAAGAAAACTGCCTCCAAATGCGACTGTTTTCTCTGCAAAGCATTTTAATAGGTTCCAAAGAGTTAGAGTTTAAATTGGATTTGGAATCGTTCCATTCCGCAAAAAAATGTGATGGAGTGATAAAAAGTCAAATATGTTGTTTTTGTACCGAAGAAGGACAATCGGCTAAATTACTTCGACCAAATCAATTTTTTTAAATTATTTAGAAGGTCAAGCTACAAGAAACAGAAAACGTAATCTAAAATAGCATTGATTTAAAAAAAATGGTGATTAAAAGAAATTAGCTCATGGTATTCTTATTGTTTGTGAAATAGAGTGTGTTTTTTAATTCACTATGCAGAGGGTTGAAAATGTTGAATCATCTGTTTTGTGCAAAGGAAGTTCAAAATCTTCAAGTAGATAGAAAGCCATCTGCCCAACTCCTTGTGTTATGCGCAGGGTTGCCAACATTTTTCTCCCAAGTTCAAGGAGGTTAAAAATAAAAATTGTTGGGCGAAAACATCATACGTTTTTCCGTAAAACGTCTAGTTTTTTTTATGAGGAGTTTCACAGTATCTAAGATAAATATTATAGTTTGAATTAATTTAAATTTTCTTTCAAGTTCTGTAACATATAGGTTTGCATATACTTTCGAAATGTCAAATTGACTCAGATAAAGGTGCGATAACACAAGATAACAAAATTTAAATCATTCCGAAGTGCCAGAAATTTGAAAATAGGTTTTGATTTATTTGAAGGCGCGATCATGCAATCATGTATTTTTTTTTACCAGCTCTGGTTTTCGAAATAGTTTTTGAAAGAAGGTGAAAATTTATTAAAAAAATTGTGCACTTTTTCGGCAAAACTGTAGAATAAATTTGAAAAGTTTTAAAAATTAAAGTTTGTACACAATAATCAACTTTCGCGAAGACCGCAAATAATTTTGAATCTGAAGTTATGACAAAAAATTTGAGTTCAGGATGCCAAAATCTTCTAAAATCAGTTATAAAACAAAGGTGCCTTAAAATGCTATATCATTGATAAAAGACTTGAATCCAACATAGTGTGAAGTTATTGAGTAAAAGGTTGAAAAAAACATGAAATTGTAACAGAAATGACAATTTAAATCGTTTACAATGGTGGTGCGAAGCGCAATTCCCACTGCATAGTGAAAAGATCGTATAAAATGTCGTCTGAAGTCAGTTGAAATCGGATATGATAGAAAGTCCGCCATGTTTGTAAGTTTTGAAATGAGTTGCTCCCGTGTGGACTTTAAGTGAGAAAATAATCGTCATGTTCTCTCTGCAACTAGCAGTGCATCCAGATGGCTAAACACCAGGTGGGATTTGAGTAACGTTGACCTATGAGAGAACTGGAAAATATTGTCGCTGGCAACGATTTGAAGGCTTTGAGAGAAAAATCTTGCGCTCTCTTGCATTCTTCCGATAGGTACGAATAAGGTATCGGATAACGCTTATTTTGTGTAGTTTTCGTCGCTTGAGAAAGAGTTGAAATGTATATACATATGTACATTGTCTCCACTTTGGTAGGTAAATACGTAAATGCTGTTTTTTTTTCAACTTTCATACGATCATTCCATAATGTATATGGAACGTATATCAAAACAGCATAAGAATAAAACTTCAAAAATGTTTGCTGGGAGGTTCTGCAACTGAAACATTCAAATCAGACGAAAAATCAGATAAAATCAGACTTGTTTCCAAAATTTAGGGAAAAAATAGGCTTATCAGGTTATCAGGATGAAGGTCCATCATCATCAATCAGGCAAATCTTGAAAAATCAGGCACATTGGCATCTCTGGTAATGTGTATGAAATTCTGATGATGGAGGTTTATTTTATTGATTTATTTTGATTCGATTTTTGTTGTTTTACCATCTTTGTAGCATTCGCGACTTCATATTGACATTGTAATTGGCGGACAGTTATTGAAAAACTTTTCCGGTACAACTGTGTTCGATATTTACTTTTGGGCTCAATCTCCAGGAGGCAACTGACTTGCCAACTGAACTATATCACAAGCCCATATATTTAATTGATATTTAACAAGATTATTTAAAACTTTGGAGATATGAATGGTTAAGTTCTAATTCATTGAGCAGTGCTTCGAAACACCTTCCAAATAATATTTGTTTTTCTACATAATGTTAGTCCGGAAACGAAAATCTTTTATAAAAAATTGCTTTTTTTTAAACAAGAAACAATGAAATAATTTTTTTTGAAAAAAAGCCTGCTTTCGAATTCATTTCAACTTCAAAATCTGAATATTCGGCTGAACTTAAATACGATATTTCTTTCACTTTAACAAAACAGCGACCCATTTCAAGTATTCCTAGTATAGATCTGAGCTTATGAATATTATGGTCTTACAGTTTATTAAATAGTCGAATTATATCATGACCTGTCTATTAATGTGATAAATCATGTCATTTTGTCAAAATAAGTTCAGTTGAAAGTTTGGCACAATTCTCTTAAAGCTTTTTGGACATTTTAACAACTCACGGTATTTTTTATAAGGGAGCTAAATCAAAACTTTTCTAGAAAATTCAATCAGTTTTATGTGAAAACTTTAATGTGCAACGGTCTTTGAAAATTATTCGAGCTCTGTCATATTTATGTTAATTTTATATGGGAAGCTCTCCTTACAAAAACGGAAAACGCCTTATAAAATTTTATATCATCTTATCAAACATAGATGTGTAACCTATTTGATGGCAATAGTTTAAAAATTGTTCGAGTTCTGTCACATTTTGTATGAATTTTACATTGGACCCTTCTTCACCTTTCAAAAAGGGCAAGAGGGTTTCATTTAACAAATCAGAAGAATACATATGTCAAAGCATATGCAATAATTTTATGAATCATATCACGGTGTAAAATTTGTTCTGGAGAAAATTTCTTCAAAATTGTATGCCATATAATATGATGAATTTTTATATTCTCATTTATGTCAAAACGTTTATGTTCATCAGTTTTTCAAAAAAACTTCGAGGGTTGTTTAAATTTTGTATGAAAGCCCCCCGTTTTTGGATTCGGATGGGTTTGAAAGTATCATAGAAACCATTCCCATTCCCGGTATTAAAAACGGCTTCACACTACATTTTACGTTGATCAGTTCAGTAGTTTCTGATAATTGTTTGAATTGATTAAATTTTTTTGATAATTTAGTACAGGATACCCCCCTTTTGGATTCGGAGAGATCTAAAATTATTATAGAAACCGTTCTCGGTCTTGAAAACGGCTATATAGGGGAGAATGAGGATACTTGATCCCTGGGGATACTCGATTCCTTAGCTATATCTCGAAACTGGAATGTCTTACAAAGATCAAATGTTCTAGAAAAATGTGCCAAAATGAGCAAAATAACAATGCTTGATGTTTAAATTTTTTTTAACAAAATAATTGTTTGAGTAAATGAACTTTGTTTGAAAAATTTCACAAAATGTAACTTGAAGATCTTTTTCCATCACTTTAAAATGTTCCTTTCATGGGAAAATTATGAAAAAAAATATTTGTTCCAATGTATCAATCGTTCGAGCGTAAAATGAACTTCATGACGCCATATTTTCAAAGCAATGGAAAATTCTCAACATTTTTCAGAAAAAGTTTTCTAAAATGTTGATTATGGGTACAATTGATCCCCTAGAGTTGGGTACAATTGATCCCCCTTCCAAACGGCATATTCTTCTTCTGAATTGATCGTTATGATGGCTGATTACGAAATTATTAATATTTACCCAAAAACTAATATATATCAAACAATTATCTGAAGAAAAGAGCAAAAATAATTAATTTTCTCTTAATTATAAAAAATAGCGCCTTTAAGTATGCAATGTTATTAGCGTTGAGACAAAGTTATAGAATTTTCTTGTTATGTCTGATATAAATTGTGAAATGAGAACAAACATGACCAAAATAGTCAATTTACATTCTATCTTGGGGTTTTGTTTGATTTTTATACAAGGATTAAGGCTTCCTGAATAAAAGATCAAGTCTTCTTCAATAGGGGATCAAGTCTCCCCTAACTTCAGAAAAATCGCAATTTTTTTACTCCCACGAAAATGTTTCTAGTTCATCAACGGGTTCAAGTATCGTTCTAATTTTTGGAGCATAGAAACTTGAAGTTACAAGCTGTCAGAAAATGTCAAAGACGGCGAGTTGCTAAATGTTTCCAAAAAGATATGGTGAAAATAAGAAAAAGGGATCAAGTATCCCCACTCTCCCCTACATAATTTAATGGTCGGCTCAATAATTTTCAAAACTTATCGAATTGTGTCATATGTTCATTAATTCATTATTGGAGCTCCCCCATATTTCAGTCGGAGCGATTTGAAAGTATTTTAGAAACCATTTCCAACTCCAAAAACTCTTACAAACCAATTAAAGTTTATCATATCAAATCAGTGCCGCTGGCGTTCACATCTTGTGCTAATAGCTTTGACATATTGAGAACTCATGGTTAAGGACAATGCTGAATTTTGGGTGTATTTCTTATAACTGACTATCTAACCAACATAGGAACCTATAAAAAAACATAAACTGTTAACATCAGAAACACTGGACGTCTTTACAACATCGAATATTGTCGGCTCTCTGAAAAGTGGTCTTCCATTTTATAGCGACTCTCTGTGAAAGGACTCTTAACGACGGCCATTGGACCAATACAGAAAAGTTAGAGAACACATAATTGAAATAGTAAAAAGTACTTAAATCTAACAGAACGGAATTTAATTGTTCGGACGCGAAAGCCACTTACAACACTGAAATTGAAGTTACAAGGATTAAAATAACAATATCTAGAATATAAGATTCATATTCAAAATATAATAACAGTTTGAAGCTGTGTTAACTGCTATCGAAAATCGACGTTTTCTTTATTCCGTCCGTAACATAAACTGATTACAAGTTTATTAATCTAGTACTCTTAATCCAAAATATTGTTTCTTTTTATAGCATCAACGAAGGTCGCATTAAAATTTTGGATATAAAAGATATTAATGTACAACCTTGATAAGCAGCTGAAAACTGGGAAGCACTTTGACGTATAAATACTAAAAGAAATCTGGCTAAAAGAAATGGCTTTGGCAAAAAATTCCTTATAAATTTTCTCAGAATTCCTCAGAAAAACGAGGCAAAAAACAAATGGTAGTTTTCTTAAATCTTTTTTCTCAGATATCAAATTACTCGCTGCCTTCGAGCAAATTGATCATAAATTTTAAACATTTTTAAGAAAATATCTGCAGCATTTTACAGTTTTGCCAATTTTAAGCGAAAATTTTTAAAATAAATATAAATCTTATAACACCTACTCAGTTTTTGATCAAGCATAGACATTTTTAATCATTTGAAAGGATATATGTACCTTTCTATAGAAAAACAATTACCGCAAAAAAAAAAATTCAAATCTATACTTTCATTTAAGAAAATTGAATTAAAGATTGAGTTTTATCTGTAACAAACTCATTGAGAAGATCCATAAATATAATTATAAAACACAATTTTTGTCTGATTCCAAAACGTCTTTATTAGTAGAATTATTTTTAAAATAATGAGCAAAATTAATAATTTATTTCTTTTTTCTCGTTCCAGGTACGTGCGTGTTTTCTTATAAAATAAAAATTCACAAACATTACAGTTCAAACTTGTTGGCAAACAACAGCATTTTGTTTAACTTTTGGTTCTGAGGTAAGTTTGAAAATGCTATCGATTAATCTTATACTTTTTTGTTGATTTTGTACTGACAAAATGCCAGATTGCCCGGGTTTATCCGGGTTTTTCCGGATTTAATATAAAATTAGAGAAAATTCTGGTCCAGCCCGGTTGTCCAGATTTCATTGGAAAAGCCCAAATTTTACCCGGGTTTATTCTCATTCTTATTTTCAAATTAAATTTTCAAAAACAAATTGTGTTGTAATTTTATTTAATTTATGTGAAAAAAACGGAATTTTTTGAGCAAGTTTCATAAAATTATCATAGAAGGTGTTTTGAAAGCCTAAAAAAGATTTCTGCGAAAAAATTTGATGAAAAAAATATTTAGTAATTTTTTTTCTGGTGAGTCATTCCTAGGATTTGACAAAATCTTGCGCGGATATTGCCCGAATTTTGGTCGACAATTTTGTCCGGTTTTTGTCAGATTTGTAGATAAAATAACCTGGATTTGTCCGGCCCGGATATGTACTGAAAAAAATCTGGCAATCTTATGATAACACGAGAATTCTGGTAAACGAGATCGTTTGTAAAACCGAACAGAACGAGAAATACTTTAAATTTTTTTCTCTACGATCGAATTAAAATGTCCCAAATTCACCTGTTTCTTTTTTCCCTCTGTCATCACTTTTATTTGTACCAGAACAACCAAATTCCAAATTGAATTCCAAATTTTTCGAATCAATCATGCAAGAAAATGCTTGGTTTCTTGGAAGACTGAGCAAAACTCACTTCTGCTCTTTTGCCCGGCATTTTTTATATTCATTTTTCTTTCTTTTCGATCGGTAGGTATGCGCAATCTTGTGGAAATTTGTACTCTCAACAATCGAATTAAAAAGTTTTTTTTCCTCTGTTCCGCCCTCCATCGGCTGACCGCAGCTCGAAGCAAGGGATGTCGAAAGGGGGTAAGCAAATAAATAAAAGAGTTAAACTAAGGAAGTTTCCTTCGATTTCAGCCGCTCAGTCAGTCGTGGGAGCTGGAACCACTTTTCTCGAAACATTTTAACCAACCTACATCTTGGAGCTTTTTTAAGATGGTTGGGTTAGCTGGAGGAGGCCAAGGGAATAAGGATAAACCAGCAAGTTCACTCAGCTTCGAAGCAACTGTTGGGAAAAGTTGGGTTCCACTTGACTTGATCTGGAAATCGGATGAGGTTTTTGAGAATGAATTTTTTTTCTCAATCCACCTTCCACAGAAGGAAAACTCTCCTCCTCAAATACAGAAAACGCTTAGCCGGGACCAATACCGAGAAGATTATCTTCAGATCCAGAAAGGAAAGTACCTACCAAAAATTTATCGACGCGAAATCAAGAGGATCTGCCATTTGCAACTTGATGGATTGAGTTCATGCATGTGTGAAAATTTTCCTGCCCGACATTTTCTCCCGAATTTCCAGCTGCTTGAGCATGAAAAATTGATCGATAGTTTCGGGGCAAACTTTTGAACGAAACCAATCTTTTCTGGAAACGGGCTTTCTTGGCTGGTTATAAATTGAACGGAGGACTGAACTTTGCATATGCTGGGGTTCGGTTGTCAATCAAGTTGGTTATCAATCATTCGAGAATAGACCATTGAACTTGGTGGAGAATTTATCTGGAACACGACAAAGCGAAAAATCGGGGAAAAAAAAACAAGAATTCAGAATCAGAAATCTAGTTAAGATTCGAAATGAAATTATCAGAGTTTTATAATTTTTAAGTTATATTTTCGAAATTATGAAAAGATACTACAATACGATTCACTAGTTTTTTTATGACAAAGATGTGATAACCTATTTTTTTAATTTTTCTTCAAAACTGGTTTGTTGAATTTGATATCGATAATTTGTCAAAATGATTCCATTTTTAAATAAATAAATAAACCTTGAATATTGGTCACTTTAGTTTCGATCAAATTCATGTATTCCAACATTATGCACACTGAAAATTCTAGAGTAATAATGCTAAGCTATGAATTCTCAACTGAATTAAACAAACTTTTGAAAGACTTTCTAAACTTTCTTCACTATATTTTTTCAGATTTTGAATCCTGGTGATATTATATTCGAACAAAATTAAGTTAAGATTAAGGGGGGGGTAGGGTCTAACACTTTCAAAAAATCGATTTTTTTATTTTTTTATTTTCTTATTGTAAAACATTTCAAGAATGTTGTGTCAAATTTTCAAGTCAATTGAAGCAAAACTGTAGAAGTTATAGGCCTTTATCTCCTCCTATCTAATACTGCAAGAAAGCAAGAGCAGAAATTTCAAACGCGTTTTTCTCGAAAGCACATTTTCAAAGTCCGTGGACATCGTCATTTGAAAACTACTTATCCGATTCTTTTCAAATTTGGAACATAGTTTCTACATATAAAATACCAGACCCCAACGTTTTTCTTTTTTGTTTTATTTACTTTGGGGAGATTTTATAGGTGAAAAATGGCGGATTTTTAAGTGAAAAATCGTAGTTTTTACTTCAAACAGCCACAAAAATTTCATAAAAATATTTTTAAGTTAAATAAAAACGTTGGGGTCCAGAAAAACATCTATTAAAAATATTTTGCTCTGATTTTTTGAATTCAGATGATTCTGTGCTGAGATACAGTGTCCACCGCAAATCCTGTTTTCTAAAAGGCATCCTCGAAAATGCTCCGTCACCGGCTCATTTTTCAATATTTTTCCACGAAAAAATTACTAAATGTTCTTTTAACAATGCTTTGTATAATGCAAAAAATTTGAATACATTTGTTTGAACGATAGCTCTAGAAAAAAATCGTGAAAATGGTGTTTTTTTTATACCCGTTAGACCCTACCCCCCCCTTAAATAAGTTTTTAAAAGCTTTGTTCTCATTTTTTTTAAAGTTGTTTATTTTTCAAAGTTTCGGATTGCCCGAATTTTATTTAAAATCATAAGTTTCATTTTAATTTTTCTATGAAAATTATATTTTATTAAATGTGAATTTGGAATGTCAGAAAGTATTTTTTAATACTTTTGAATAGTTAGTAAAAAAAAAATGGACGAAACTATAAAAGGATGTAATTTTCCTCTCTCGCTGAATACCTGGGACTATATACCTTAGGGTGGCTATGCATGTACGGGAAAAAAACATGTGCAAAATTTCTCCTCAATCGGACTTGATTAAAAAGCCTTAAAGCATTCGAAGTTTCGGTTTTTTAGTCCCTCGAAAACCCCCAAAGGGGTTTTCCGGACGGTTTTCCGGAAAAACGAGTAAGTACCAGAAAGTCGATTTTGATCCGAATTTGTTTTTCGAAAAAGTACCACATCAATGACTTCACAAGTGAAATTTTGATTTTTAGAATTTCAATACCGGTTTTTTCAATTTTTAAGTCAATTTTCATCCTAATTTTTTTTTTCAAGATAACACCAGATTTCAAAGTTTTATGCGTTTTAAAGTCATTGGCAACAAAATTGATGTTACTATTTTTTCGATTTCCTTTGGTTTCCACAGGTCAGTTTTTTGGGCCAATCTCCTAAAAATTTATATTAATTTTTCTGTTTACTTAAGCTTGACGTTCAAAGCTACTAAAAAATTTAAATTTGATCTAAGTTATGACAATTCAAGCAGATTGGGTTCCTTCAACACAAAAATAACATATGAGGCCCTTAGAGTCAAGGGTATAAGTGCATTAAAGTGTACTTCGAGAAAACACGCTTTAAAGTTGTTGTGGTTGGCCATTTCCCATATATTTTCGAAAATTTGTATTTTACCCTCAAACGTAAAGGTATGTAAATAAAATTCGAAAAATCTTAAAAATCACCAAACATAGTTTGAAATATGAAGAATCGTTTGGCATCATTAACTCAAAATCGACCATTTTGTCACTTATACCCCTTTGGCTCTGAGGGCCTCATATTTGACTTTTTATCAATCCACCTCTGTTTCCGAGTAATTGCACCATTTCAGATCCAACCAACACAGAATATCAACTTTGTAGCATCTATGGAAGTGTGATTCAGGAAAAATGGTCGCATTTGGTTGCCTCCTTCTTTGGTTCAAATTTATCATTTTGTTCTCCTTGTTTGTCTTCGGGACATCCAAGCAAGACATGTCAACGAAAAGCTTCGGGCTGGAAACATGCCAGATGCAAAGAGTTCGTTTTGCTGTCCTTTACGTAATTTATCTAAATATCTCTCCGCTAACGGATCCAATATTTTACGCACGACTTGACCACCGCATTTAATTTATTTTTACGGCGGGCAACTTTTTTACCTTGCGGAAATGAAATAAGGTCTGTTTATTATTCAGCTAGATGAACAAGTAAAAAATAATTTTTATTGTCACTTCCCCTATCGAAATTTTTTATTTGCGCTTGATAAAACCTCTAATATTCCCTACCTTCATGGCATAAATCATCTTCACTTCATGAATAGTCAAAATTAAAATGAACGATATCACTATTAGATCCTCTAGGACTCCTTAAACGATTTACCGTATGAATTTTGATCGAATATTTTATTACTTGTAGTTTTTGAGTCTCGCACTGGGACTTTCCTGAATTTTACGCGATCCTGTCCAAAAAGTTTATTCGATGACCTTTTGTATTGGACGATATCCCAAGAACCAGGTGACAGAACGTCGCAAAAATTTGCACATGGAAACATAACAGTTGTGTTTAGCTTCAGTGAAAATTTCATCAATTTTTACTAATGCATGCAAAAAGTTATTAACTAAAAAAAGTGTTGCATTTTTTTTTCGAATACACTCCTTTAAAACCAAAAAATAAACAATAAGTAAAACACCTTTCGAGGTATGTCGAAACTCGAAAGGGTTCGTTTCGCTTCGGATGCAACTCCATCCATAATTAATTTCCTTGGAAGTATTAAAAAAAACATTTAACGGTTGATTAGAGCTTCCTAGAAACTATATTTAATTTAAAATGACAAGAAAAAATCCTACCATGTAGAATTTTCGTCTTTTGTTTTAAAAGATTTTACCTTTTCAATAATCCGGAAATGAACTTCATGTTCTTCAGATGCGCATTTCTTTCGATCACAGTAGTCCAGAATTTCAAATCTTTGTACGCTCGTAGCTCACGAGAAGGATAAAAAATAAAGATACTAGCCACGTATGCTGGTTCAAAATGTTCAAATCTCGCTCTACATCAATGTTTTCATACTTTTTGAAACATAATTTGAATGAATCTATTTTCAAGCTTCGGATGAATTTCAGACTAAAGAATCGAATCGCGAAAAAATATTTAAAATTGCAGTGGATCGAGCGACAACGCACACTGGGGAATACGACAAAATTATTACCGAGCGAAACGTATCTTTATGTGACACATTCCTGATATTTGGGCTAAAACATTCGTTAGAGTACACAATTTTTTAAAACATCATTAATTTTTCTTAATTTAGGAGAAGAACTGAAGCGTTACGCCTTCGTTTTTCTTTCTTTCTTAAGACACCATTTAAAAGATGCTACCCAGCTTACTCTTCCAATTTTCGATTTTGTTTTCCGGGAACCATTTTGAAACACGAATAAAAACGAATATGATCGTCTTTTTGGCAGCTTATACTAAGTTCACTCGCTGTGCACCATTTACACCATAATTTAAGAATGATTTTCTTCACAATTTATCAATTTCACAAATCGGAACAAATTTGCACGAGACGAAACAAAAAAAACGCGTACGTCCCCGGCAAGTCAACGCCTGCTCCCATGGTAAAATCGTGTTTTTATAAGTATTTTTTTTTAATCCTGAGAGGGAAAAACATACAAACGTTTTACAAAACTGATATTACCTAGTTTGAGTATAATGAGTTTTTTGATAAAATGGAAAAAAATTGTTTTTTTTTAAATTTTTGATTCTTTTTTTATAAAATACTATCTGGCCCGGTGTGCTTTGATACCCCTTTCATGGACAAAAATAAGTTCGTAAAAGTTATCATAATCAAAATACACTTCCTCTAAATTAAATTTGATATTTATGTTACATTTATTGAATATGAGAGTCTTCATTTGTGAAAATGGGAAGCGTCTGTCAATACAATATATCATTAAATTTTGTTAAAACTTGTTTGTCAATTCAATACATCATCGTATTATGTCAAAACGCCTACGTTTATCAATTTTTAACATAATTTCTTCGAGGATTGTTAAAATTTTGACAATTTTTGTTTATTACACCAAATTTCACGTTAATCAGTTCAGTAGTTTCCAAAAATTGCTCGAATTCTGTAAAAGTTTTAGTAGTTTTGTATGGGAGCTTTTTTTTTAATTCAGAGAGGTTTGAAAGTATTATAGAAAGCATTCTCGGTTTTGAAAAACGGCTAGAAACCAAATTTCAAGTTGATGGGTTCAGTAGTTTTCGGAAATTGTTCGAATTGTGTCATATTTTTGTTGTTTTTGTATGAGAGCCCACATTCTTTAAAGTTGGAGGGGATTGAAAGTATTTTAGAAACCCTCTCGAACCCAAAAACTCTTACATACAAAACTTTTCGTTGATCGGTCCAGTAGCTTCTGAATCTATATGGAACAGACGGACAGACAAACATTCATTTATAGATAAATGTCCTCACTATTTAATTGGCAAGAGTCTTTCAATACAATATATCATATGATTAGATGATAATCCGTTTGCCAAATCAATAAATCATCTCATCGTGTTAAATCGATTATGCTTATCATTTTTTGACAAAATTTGCTCTAAAGCTGTTCGATTTCAATAATATTTTTCAAAATTTTGTATAGGAGCCCCTTTACAAAAATGGTAAAGGTTTAGATTCTTTAAAAATTCTCATGACATCAGAAATTTTATCATGTGCCAAATTTGATCAAAATCGTTTGAAAATTGTTTAAGTTCTGATATATTTTACAATGAATGTGTAATAACCCCCCCCCCCTTCCCCACCTTTCCTTCAAAAACATTTGTAAATACAATTATTGGTCCAAATACATCAAAATCTGTTCACCACCATAACAAATCATTTAGTTATGTCAAAATACGTTTGTGTGGGAAATTTGACGAAAATTACTAACAAGTTGTATGGAATGTGTCATTTTTTATGTTTATTTTATATGGGAGCCCCCCCCCCCCCCTTAAGTCTATTATAGACTATTATAGAAACCATCTCCGGCTTCAAAAACCTTCAGACGTCAACTTTGACGATGATCGGTTCAATAGTTTCCGAGTCTTTAGGGAACAAACAGACAAACAAACATTCATTTTTATATATATAGATGTTGATATTTTCAAGTAATTCACATTGCAGGGCGCTAGCGTTCTTCCAATTGTATGAAATCATCAACATTGAGGTTTGAGTTATTTGAAAACCACTAACGCAATTAAAAAGAAGTTAGCGTTTTCCCCTTTTCTTAAAAAGATGCTTTGTATTTTTCTACACGAAATGCTCTGTATTTCACATGAATGGTTTAAAAAATCGATCCACATTATAAAAATCGATTTTTAAAAACCTTAATTTAAATTTTAATGCATGTACATTGTGCAATGCAACTTAATGCAACATTGTTAAAGCATATTTGTAGCAATTTTGTTCTCATTTTTTACTTAACGGCCCAAGTAACCAAAAGTTCCATAAAACAGGCTCTTAGAAGCTTACTCAGCTTTGTTTAACGAATGAATAGCATTCTACTCAGCCTTAAATTTAAGTTCTTATCGATACTTTCAAAGTCCATAGTTGAAGCTGAGTAGAAGGCTATTCAGCCTCCACACGAGACCTCGAAAAATAAAAATTAATGAAAAAAGAATCATACTTTTCCTTGCTTTGGATTGTTATACCTATTTATTCTAATTTAATGTTGCTTTTACTGTGAATGAGTTTTATACTTACTTGAAAAACTTGCATGCTTGAAGATTTGAACCTGAACCAACGAGGTGAGAACTGAACATGCTACCTCTGTACCATGGCCAATACTTAGATAGCTGTTATTTTAAACATCAATATAAAAAAAACTTATTAATTATATTGATTATCGCTTTTTCAAAGCAGGCGATATTGTAAAAATGTAAACATTCGTATCTATTTACCAAAGGATGTATAATTTTTCCAAAACAAACTAGGAGGAATCGAAATCAAACGTGTGTAATTTATTTTTTATTTTTGTTTTTTTTTTTGATTAATTTCCTAACTATCTGTTTCCAATTTTAGTTTAAAAATAGATAGGGCTTTCATGTGATTGCTCATCAAGGTATTTCCCAATCATGACAATCAAGATTTGCGGAGCTGTTTGAAATATAGAAAAGGAATAGAGAAAGTTAGATTCAAGTTGATCCTTTTGAAGAATATTGCTAACAGCTGCGAAAAGCTACCGTCGATACTAGCCGGTAATAAATTTGCTCTAGGTGCTGGAGGTTTTCCAGCTTCAGCTGTAATAATAACTTCGCAATGGATAAATAAAGGAAATCGGATTGTAAACAAGGAGATGTGTTTTTTTCAGTTTGTTTGATATGAATAGTGTGAAAACAAAATAAAAGTGAAATATATGTTAGATTTATGCCATCTATCCATTTTGATAACAACAGTGGATTTATTTGAAAGATTAATTCTTTGTTCGTATATTCGTAGCACTGATATTTTGTTATTCACTCTTGGGCAAAATCTTAACGCAAACGTTTGCAATGAAATTCTATAGAAGTTCCTCATGGAACCAAAAAGTTCGTATCAAGTTCTGCAAGGAACCAAAAAGTTTGTAAGAAGTTCTGCATGGAACCAAAAAATTCGTTAAAAGTTCGTAACGAAGCACGATAAGCCAAAATGGATCCTGGATTATTTAAGGTACTTGCAACGCACAAAAATGTTCTATGCTACTTGTTTAGACTTTTTTTGTTCGTTCAGAATCCCAAAACAAGCACTTATTTTCATTTCTCTCGAGTACCTTTTATCCAGCGAAATGTGAACTTTTGATGCACAAAATTAAGTATCTATGCGACTTTTGGTTACTTGGGGGGTTTCTTGTCATTTAACTTCTAGGGGTTTTGGGTGGTAGTAATATAAAAAATTTAAAAAATTACAAATAAATTAGACAAAGGCTGGTATGCATCAAAATTAAATATAATCTATGTTGCTCAAAATCGAGTTAATTAGTAATTAAAAACCGAAGACATGAAAAATCTCTTAATCAAAAGATGATATAAATCTCATCGTCTGCAGTTCGATTTTGTCTCTTTCAATTGGTTGAGTTTTCGAACAATTTATCAAATTTATCAAAAAAACCATAATTTTTTTATATCTCGCTTCGCGATTTTCAAAAAAGAAAATCCAATTGAAGGGTTAAAGGGGGAGGGTCGCAATAGAAAAATGTAATATTTGATCCTGCCTTTTTTTAGTTAGTAATTAAAGAATTGCTTGCAAATAAAATTCTACTACAAATTAAGCTCTCAGTTTTCTATTTTTATTTTTATTTATTCATAATTTACATGGCCATCAGCACATAGAGGCTATTCAGGCCGAAGGTTTTTACAAATGTTTTCTTATAAACTAGATTAGTAAAAATTAAATCTAAATTAGTGTATAGGGGAGAGTGGGGATACTTGATCCCCTTTTCTTATTTTCACCATATCTTTTTGGAAAAATTTAGCAAATCGCTGTCTTTGACATTTTCTGACAGCTTGTAACTTCAAGTTTCTATGCTCCAAAAATTAGAACGATACTTGAATCCGTTGATGAACTAGAAGCATTTTCGTGGGAGTAAAAGAATTGCGATTTTTCTGAAGTTAGGGGAGACTTGATCCCCTATTGAAGGAGACTTGATTTTTTATTCAGGAAGCCCTAATCCTTGTATAAAAATCAAACAAAACCCCAAGAAAGAATGTTAGTTAACTATTTTGGTCATGTTTGTTCTCATTTCACAATTTATAGCAGACATAAGAAGAAAATTCTATAACTTTGTCTCAACGCTAAAAACATTGCATACTTAAAGGCGCTTTTTTATAACTTAGAGAAAATTAATTATTTCTGCTCTTTTCTTAAGACAATTGTTTGATAAATATTAGTTTTTGCATAAATATTAGTAATTTCGTAATCAGCAATCATAACGATCAATTCAGAAGAAGAATATGCCGTTTGGAAGGGGGATCAATTGTACCCAACTCTAGGGGATCAATTGTACCCATAATCAACATTTTAGAAAAAATTTTCTGAAAAAAGTTGAGAGTTTTCCATTGCTTTGAAAATATGGCATTATGAAGTTCATTTTACGCTCGAACGATTGATACATTGGAACAAACATTTTTTTCATAATTTTCCGCTGTAAGGAACATTTTAAAGTGATGAAAAAAGATCTTCAAGTTACATTTTGTGAAATTTTTCAAACAAAGTTCAATTACTCAAACAATTATTTTGTTAAAAAAATTTGAACTACAAGCATTGTCATTTTGCTCATTTTGGCACATTTTTCTAGAACATTTGATCTTCGTAAGTCATTCCAGTTTCGAGATATAGCTAAGGAATCAAGTATCCCCAGGGATCAAGTATCCTCATTCTCCCCTATAAATCTGATTCCTTGATGAACTCTAATACTCTGTTAAGTGTGACGATATCATCGGATAATGATTTAACGCTAATATCAAACTTCAATCTAAGGTTTTCATATTTTTTACAGTCATTAAAGATGTGATTAATTGTTTTTCTAGAGTCGCATTCCAAACAAATAGGAGGGGAAGATTTAGTCATCAGATATCCGTGCGTTAAGTTTGTGTGCCCAATACGTAATCTTGATAGAACAACTGAATCCCTTCTATTTCCTATATACGAAGTATCAAATTTAGAAACACACGATTTGATGGATTTCAATTTGTTATCAGTAATATTATTCCAGTAAGATTGCCAACCAGAGTTAATTTTTCGTTTAATAAATGAACTGAAGTCATAATGAGTGATTTCGTGTAAAATTATGTTACTTTCATGTGCCTCTTTTGCAAGGGCATCTGCCTTTTCGTTTCCTTTAATGTTAAAATGACTTGGAATAAAAAATATTTTTACTTTTCTTTGAGAATCTATAATTTGCTTGTGAAGTTTATAAATTATGTTACATAATGGATGTTTTAAATCAACTGTTTTTAACTTCATTAAAGAACTAAGAGAATCAGAAAAAATAATAAAATTTCTTTGATCATTGTTGATAATATATTCCAACGAAAACTTAATAGCCAAGAGTTCTGCACTGAAAATTGAAGTCTGGGAATCGAGCCTAGTTTTGAAAATATAATTGTTACTTTGATCGTAGAATGCATAACTTGTTGAATCATTATTCAATTTCGAACCATCAGTAAATAACAGTTGGAAGGATTTATGTTTTTCGATAATTTCCAAATATTTGCTTTTGATAACCAAAGGATTCATAGAAGATTTTTTGTTTTCTGTAAAAGATAAATCTATGTCTAATTTTTTATATGACCATGAATTCAAAACAGAACCAGATATTGTTAAAATTTCCGGTAAACTTATCTCACAATCTTTTAAAATTTCGTGGAATCTTTTTACGAAGGATTTAGGTTTTCTTTTAGATTGGTTCAAATTATCGTTTTCAATCGACGTTCTTAAAAATGGATATAAGTAATGATTATTTTTACTTAGTACTTTGGATCCAAATTTGGATATTTTTTCAGCCCGCCGATAATTTAATGGCTTATATCCTGATTCTATCATTATGCTATCTGTCGGACTCGATCTGAATGCTCCTATAGCCAGACGAATACCAGTGTTATGAACGCTATCTAATGTTTTTAATGTATTCTCAGAAGCAGATCCATATACAGTACAGCCATATTCTAAGCGAGATAAAATTAAAGCATTATGCATTTTTAAAAGTGTGGCTCTATCAGCACTGAACTTTAAGCTACTTACAGATTTCAAAATATTCATTTTTCTCATACAGTTGGATTTGGTTTGCTTGATATGTTCAGTCCAGTTTAATCGTTTATCAAAAATTAATCCTAAAAACTTTACAGAATTTTGATAAATTATTTTTTAATTGTTAAGGTAAATATCAGGATCTTCATGAGGTTTTAAGCGTCTACAAAAATGAATAGCTTTGGTTTTTTGAGTGGATATTTTAAATCCGTGTTGTTTTGTCCATTTTTCAATTTTATTCATGGTTTTTTGCATTTGAGATTTAATGTGCCGGAGATTTTTTGAACGGATAAATACTATTATATCATCAGCATAAAGCAAAATGTTAATTTTTTCGGAGGCTTTACATTGAATAATGTCATTTATAGCTATCAGAAATAATGTTACACTAAGAATAGCACCTTGAGGTAAACCGTTTTCCTGACAGTATTCTTTTGAGAACTGATTACCTTGAATAACTTGAAAGCGTCTATTAGTTAAAAAATTAATAATAAACTTTATCATATTTCCATTGATTCCCATTTTCAAAGCACAATTTATAACATGACGTTTCCATGTTGTATCATAAGCTTTCTCCAAATCTATCAGTACCGATACCAAATGTTCTCTTTGGCAAAAAGCTTCGCTTATCTCGTTTTCTAAAATTGATAAATTGTCTAAAGTAGAATGATCTTGCCTGAAACCAAATTGAAATTTCGATAATTTATTTGTAGATTCTAAATAATTTATGAGTCTTCTGTTAATCATTTTTTCAAAAATTTTACAAAGAACACTAGTTAACGAAATTGGGCGATAATTTTCACTAAATAAAGGATTTTTTTGGGGTTTTGCTATAGGAACAATGATAGATTTTCTCCAGTCATCCGGGAAATTACCAGATAGCCAAATTTTATTGTAAAATGCTAATAAATAAAGTTTGTTTTCAAGATTTAAGTTTTTTATCATGCTGTTATGTATTTCATCATATCCTGGACTGGATCCTCTACATTTTGTTAAAGAATATTCGAATTCTTCTATAGAAAATATTGAGTTATAATTTTTACAATCGTTGGCTACAATCAATGGAGTTTTTTCTATTCTTTCTTTGATGACTAAAAAATCTTTTGTATAATTTTCCGATGATGATATTTTAGAAAAATGTTCACCTAATTTCTCAAGTATTTCGCTAGTATCAGTAATTATATCACTATCGGATTTGAGGCTTGCTATCATAGTAGATGAATGGACTCCGCTTATACTACGAATTTGTTTCCAAACTCGAGATAGCGGAGTATTCTGGTTTAATTTAGAAACAAAATCTTCCCATGATTTTCGTTTTGTTTCTCGGATTTTCTTTCTAGTTTTGGCTTTAAGTATTTTATATTCTTTTTCATTTTCAGATGATGGGTTTAGTTTGAAAATTCTAAGTGCTTTTTTTCTTTGTTTAATAAGGTACCCTATTGAAGGTTCCCACCAAGGGACAGACTTTTTTGGAGGAGTGCTTTTAGTCTTTGGGATACTCGTACAAGCAGCGTTTTCAATTGTAGATGCAATGTGAGAGTTTAGAGAGTCTATATCAAAGTTATCAAGAGAGAGCTTAAAGTTTGCCGCATTTTGAAACTTAGTCCAATCCGATCTTTCAATTATCCATTTTGGACGTCTACTTGCTGGAGGTATAGAGCTTAAGAAGTGTACTAGTATCGGATAATGATCACTACCACAAAGATCATCGTGTGTATTCCATTCCAACTTCAAATTCAGAGATGGTGTGCATAAAGTCAAGTCAATTGACGAGCTAGATGCGAAGCCAATACTAAAAAGTTTTGGGGTACCATTATTGAGAATACTTAAATTCATATCATTTATAAAAGATTCTACGATCTTACCTCTCGTGTCTGTTCTAACTGATCCCCAGATTGAATTGTGAGCATTGAAATCACCCATTATGACAAACGGTTTTGGCAAACTTTGGATCAAACTTTGAAACTCATGTTCATTGATTGGTTCTCCTGGAGGTAGATATACACTACATACACAAAACTGGATTGGATATGAAATTTTTACAGCGACGGCTTGAATTTCTGTATTTAAAATTATCGGTTCACAGTGAATATGTTTTTTGACAAAAATAGCAACACCACCTTTGGCACGGCCATCAGTGATGACATCAGATCGAAAGCAAGAATAGTTTTTTAAATTAATAGTTTGGAACTGTTTAAAATGCGTCTCTTGAAAACACATTAAAAAAGGGTCAAACAATCGGCATAAATTTTGGATTTCTGGAAGATGACTGTAAAAACCATTGCAATTCCACTGCAACATACGTGGATAAGCCATTGTGCTTAAATAATAAATACAAATAAATTATCATTAGCCGATGATTGACAATTGTGTTTGTAAGTGTAGGTGAGGATTAATGATTTGTTGGAGAGTCTGAAAGATGAGTAGTGGAAATTTCTAAAGCTTTTACAATTTTTTTGGGTTATCGCTATCACTATCACTATTCGTTTCTAAAGCTCGCTTAATTGGTGATGTATTAGTGTCACTAAACAATGAGATGGATGAGCTTGATTGCAAGTTTTCGGGAGTATTAGAATGGGGTGGACTGGGAAAAGGAGGTGGGATAATGGGAGAGTTAGGGTCTGGGGTAGAGTCTATTATCATTGGAAGTTCAGTAGTTGGTGGCCGGGAGAGAGCTTTCATTTGACCTTGTGCTACAACATCTCGATAAGTTATAGACGATGGGTGTTCTTCTGCATACTTACGACGTGCTGCTCTATATGATAATTTCATGATTACCATCATTTTCTGGATTGCCTGTTCCTGTTTGTAGATGTCGCATGTTGATGACCATGATGGATGACTGTTCGATTGACAATTTCTACAAACTACCTGTCCCTCACATTTATCAGAAGTGTGCCCGGGAAGGCAACACTGGCTACATACTTCCGGATTTCTGCAAATTTTTTTGTAATGTCCGAAGAGCTGGCACTTCGTACAACGCATTGGCTTGGCTATGTATTGTCGAACACTTAACCGATAAAACGAAGCGCGTATGGTTTCGGGTAACGTGGTTGAATTGAAGGTTAGGATAAAACTGTTGGTATCCGTTAACTTTTCGTCGACTTTTCGCTTGATGATCTTCACTTCACAAACACCTTGAGATTTAAGTTCAGCCAAAATTTCTTCTTCTGAGGCATTTTATAGATCTCCGCACGTTATAACACCTTTAATTTTATTCAAGCTGCGATGCTCCTCAACGATGATTTCCATGCCTTGCATAACCGTCAAATTCAGCAACTTATTCGCCTGTCGTATATTTTTCGCCTGGACTAGTAGAGATCCACCATTAATCTTCTAGACGGACTCTACCTCTCCCACGTTGGCCAAAATGAATTTATTGATGAGAAATGGACTGACATTGTCGAAAGTAGACGATTCGGATGCGCGTTTAATGATCAGGAATTTTGACCCTTCCACGTGGCCGTCGAGCGTTTTGGTAAAGGAATCTTTTTTCTTTGCCGATTTTTTAGGTCCCCTCGGCGGGGTCGCCATTTTGAAAACGGATTAAAACCAACTATAAAAAGTTTATTTTAACCTTGAAAAAGAGAGAAATCAAAGAGCTTTTTCAACTGCGAATAAACACTACACTTTCGGATGGACTCAAGAATACGTGTTGACCCGATGAAAGCTAAGAGTCGAAAAAAAGGCTCTCAGTTTTCTGTTGATACCAAAATGTGGGTTTAACGTGCTACCAAATGAAAATTTTGGAAACCTTAATATTACCTTATTTTGTTCTCGCAGATAAATCAAACCAAAAGATGCTATCCGTTAGCTGTAAACACCTTATTTTGGTCTCTGTTTGCCATCAATTCCTCGATAGATTTACTGTTGTTCAATGCCAAAAGTCATGCCCCCTTTCAACATCTTATAACTTTTTTGTCTAATGAGATACGAAGTTATGGTCTTCCACAAAGTTGTTCAGCGGAAAATTTCCTTAAGAGATTAGGAAAATTGGCACAAAATCCTCTTGTAGGCTCTACATCACAGAAGGAACAAAAACGATGTTGATTTTTCAGTACAAAATACCGTAAAACGGGGTAACATTGATCACCGGGGTAACTTTGACCAACATGAAACTTTTCCACATTATCATCAATAGCTCAGTCTATAGTTTGAATTCTTAAAAACTGTTTTCTACGTTTGAAAGCCTATTAATTGAGTATCAAATAGGCAAAATTTGGTTTGTATTTGAAATTTTTTTCTGTTAGTAAAAAATCTAATTTCAAAATCTTAAAATACCTATTTTTTCAAGGCTCGCAAACAAACAGCTCTCCTGATGATTCCAACAAGCTTTTAGAAGCAAACGGTTTGTTTAAGGTGAAAGAACAACTTCTTTTCTTTGTATATGAACAGTTATAGTGCTATTTTATAGTCATTTAATGATATATTTTTGATATTTAAAAAATAAGGACATTTTCCAAGAGTAAGTCCGTATTGGAAAAATGGATAGGAACCCTATCAAATCGTTAACTTTGAAGAAAAAAATTGAAATGGAAATAGTGGGAGGGCCTAGGGGAATGTGAGAAGGTAAAATTTCATTTGTATTTCGAAGCTCTAACTATTTTGCAATTATAATTATTTTTGCCCCTAAATGTAGGCAGCATATTAGTTCTTGTTCCGATAATAACTATTTTTGAAATAAAACGTTAAAAATCAAGGTTAAATTGATAGACTAGCATTTTTTAATATTATGAAGGTGTTTTGTATCCTTTATGATCAAGAAAACGCGTTCAAACCGTCAGAATAAAGACTGATCAATGTCACCCCAAAGCATCAAATTCTGAACAGCGACAAAAACGATTTTTGAATCAAATTTAAAGTGGTCCAATAAGTTTCTGAATCCATTTTTTACGTTCATAGGAGTCCAGTACTGGTTTTAAAAATATAAAAAATATTACATTTCCCTTAACAGAAAAAATAATCGAAAAATATTGAAAAAAGTGATCAATATTACCCCGGATTACGGTACTCAATTTTCCCATACAAACCTTTACTTTTGCTATACTCATGTGGGCTTGTGATGTAGCTCAGTTGTCAAGTCTGTTGTCTCCTGAGCCGATGTCCGCGAGTTCGAGCCCAAGAGTAAACATCGAACACAGTTGTACCGGATAAGTTTTTCAATAACGATCCGCCAACTGCAACGTTGATAAAGTCGCGAATGCCATAGTAATGGTAAAACAACTATAATAGAAACGAAAAAAAAGTCATACTCATGTAAACTTTACTTAAAAATTCTGCAAAAAATTGAGAATGAGTTTTGAACAAAAACGAGGTTTTCAGGACCCCAGGGATTGAGAAGTTCATAAATGACCCCAAATCGACACAGTTTATTTTAACAGCCCAGTTTACAGTTTCTACCTGGTAAACGATAATCACATATATTCAACCATGTGATGTAATGACCTTAACAGGTCACAAAAGTTTGTCACAGCGATTCTCCGCAATCAATAATAAAGCAAAATATTAGCCTACGGCACCATCATGAGACAACTGCGGGAACAAAACTGGCCCAAAAAACGGTACCAACCCCATTAAAAACTACCTACATATAGCATGTTTCCCATGTCAGGTTCATCGGTTGATGAAAGGTTCTGCTTCCTCTTTTCCTGCACCATTCCACTTCCCATTTCTCACTTCATCACTTAACTTCTCAATGAGTGGTTCCATGTGGCGATAAGAGGTCGAATAATTGGCGTGGTCCCGTTGCGTTTTTTTTTGTTTTATTTTTCTCCATCCGCAATCCCGGACGGAATCGATGCGTTTTCCGATGCGTTCGTGATTTATGGGCAGCTAATGATCGGCTGCCGCGGTTCCCCGGTTTTGTTTATTTGCTGAATGCATATGAAGAACGAGAGCACGCTTTGTGGCTGTCATTGATTTTACTCTCGTTTGAACAAACCCTAAGTGGGGTCGCCGATCATCATTCACGCAACACCTAAATTATAGAATGAACAAAAAAAAAAAAAAAAAAACAGTGAAAAGAATATGTTTGTTAACGGCTATTTGGCGGCGGTTTCGAATGCATCGGTCGAAAATTGACGTCTATGTGGTGTGAATTTTACGAATGGCGTAGCATCAAAGCATGAATCAAACCACACAAAAAAAAACTCCGTTAGATGAGGAATTCATTCAACAATGGTCTTTCGAAGAAATGGCCTCCATTGAAATATGGCTTTCGATTTCCGGAAATCAGCGCATTCAAACGGCGGCAACAGACAGCATTATTGTAAACTCCAAAACAAGGTGCATTATACGGAAATGGACGGCTGCGTTTTTGGATGTTTAATAATTGGCTTTAAATCATGTTAGGGGAACTATTAGGTTGTGGTTTATTTGCTTTGATTGCGTTATTAGGAAACGATTATGGGATTGACGGGAGCCAACTGGATAATGAGCAACACAAATAGAACAAATGATTGGAAACTGATTATATTTTCAAAATCTAGAAACTCCATTGACAGATTGTTAAATTCAGAAACATTACGGTGATTCCTTTTTCCAATTCTATGCAATTCTTTGATTAATATTTTTCGGTGATTTATAACCCACGAAATTAAAAATGCTGTTTTTTTTTATGTTTCGGCCTACTAAATTTCGGCCATCTTCAGATAAACTGTATTTAACATAGTAAGAAAATTATAAATTTTACAATATTTTCCATAAACTCTTCCTTATATACACTATCTCGAAACTCACAACTTGGCAGACAAAATCACAGAATTGACAAAATTGACAAAATTGACAAAATTGACAAAATTGACAAAATTGACAAAATTGACAAAATTGACAAAATTGACAAAATTGACAAAATTGACAAAATTGACAAAATTGACAAAATTGACAAAATTGACAAAATTGACAAAATTGACAAAATTGACAAAATTGACAAAATCGACAGAATTGACAAAATTGACAAAATTGAAAAAATTGACAAAATTGACAAAATTGACAAAATTGACAAAATTGACAAAATTGACAAAATTGACAAAATTGACAAAATTGACAAAATTGACAAAATTGACAAAATTGACAAAATTGACAAAATTGACAAAATTGACAAAATGGTCAAAATTGATAAAATTGACAAAATTGACAAAAATGACAAAATTGACAAAATTGACAAAATTGACAAAATTGACAAAATTGACAAAATTGACAAAATTGACAAAATTGACAAAATTGACAAAATTGACAAAATTGACAAAATTCACAAAATTGACAAAATTGACAAAATTAACAAAATTGACAAAATTGACAAAATTGACAAAATTGACAAAATTGACAAAATTGACAAAATTGACAAAATTGACAAAATTGACAAAATTGACAAAATTGACAAAATTGACGAAATTGAAAAAATTGACAAAATTGACAAAATTGACAAAATTGACAGAATTGACAAAATTGAAAAAATTAACAAAATTGACAAAATTGACAAAATGACAAAATTGACAAAATTGACAAAATTGACAAAATTGACCAAATTGACAAAATTGACAAAATTGACAAAATTGACAAAATGGTCAAAATTGATAAAATTGACAAAATTGACAAAATTGACAAAATTGACAAAATTGACAAAATTGACAAAATTGACAAAATTGACAAAATTGACAAAATTGACAAAATTGACAAAATTGACAAAATTGACAAAATTGACAAATTGACAAAATTGACAAAATTGACAAAATTAACAAAATTGACAAAATTGACAAAATTGACAAAATTGACAAAATTGACAAAATTGACAAAATTGACAAAATTGAAGAAAATGACAAAATTGACAAAATTGACAAAATTGACAGAATTGACAAAATTGAAAAAATTGACAAAATTGACAAAATTGACAAAATTTACAAAATGACAAAAATGACAAAAATGACAAAAATGACAAAATTGACAAAATTGACAAAATTGACAAAATTGACAAAATTGACAAAATTGACAAAATTGACAAAATTGACAAAATTGACAAAATTGACAAAATTGACAAAATTGACAAAATTGACAAAATTGACAAAATTGACAAAATTGACAAAATTGACAAAATTGACAAAATTGACAAAATTGACAAAATTGACAAAATTGACAAAATTGACAAAATTGAAAAAACTGACAAAATTGACAAAATTGACAAAATGACAAAATTGACAAAATTGACAAAATTGACAAAATTGACAAAATTGACAAAATTGACAAAATTGACAAAATTGACAAAATTGACAAAATTGACAAAATTGACAAAATCGACAAAATTGACAAAATTGACAAAATTGACAAAATTGACAAAATTGACAAAATTGACAAAATTGACAAAATTGACAAAATTTGACAAAATTTACAAAATTCACAAAATTGGCAAATTAACAAATATGACAGAATTGACAAACTGATAAAGTTAAACCCTCCCTTGAGGTTCAATCAAAAGCAAGCGAGGTATTCCACTCTAGACTCAAAATATGTTATTTGTTATCATATTTTTATGATAAAGTAAAGGTATTCGATAGTTACAATTTTGATTCAGAACTTATGTCAAAACCTTAAAAACTAATAGCGGAATCTAAATTCAGCTACTGTTTTTCAAAATTTTCTCACTTATTAATAGTAATCTATTTCTGAATACGAAATTTTGAATCAGATCTTATTCATTTCAAAGATTCTGGTTCCACATTATCAAAATCGAAATTGTATTTTGTGTTTTCATATTCCTGATTATATATTCAGCGTAGGGTTTTCGATTCGAATCATCATTAAAAATAGAAATGAAAACTGAGTTTTAAATCGTTGTTCCTTCAAAATTTGATTCGTGTTTTACGAAACTAATGCGCATTTTTTACATTTAGTTAAACTTAGAAACCATTCAGTTTTTTTTCATATTCGGATTCGAAGTTCATGAACTTTATTGTTATGCAAAATTCAAGCATGACGAAGCTTCAAAATGGCGATACAGATTCATCATTAAATTCTTTTATTTTTATTAAGATTAAGTCGGATTAGAAATAAACAATTGAAAAACAGAAAAATCATTGAACTCGAAACATCTGAATAAAAATTATTGATTCATGATTGAGGGCTTTGAAACTGATTTCATTGACGTATTGAAATTCCAAAACAGATTGAAAATTCCAATTTTGAATTCAGGTTCAAAATTCAGATTCAGATTCAGCTTGTAAATGAGTTCCAAATCAGAATAAAATTATCAAGATGACTAATTCGGCAAGGGCTTCGAATTGCAAGAGATTGCAGCCTAATAATTCTGATTGTTATGCTATTTTTAAATTTAACCAAAGTCTGTTCGTTTGCCCAATCCAGCTTTAAATGGCAAAAATTAAGTAGAATTTGACGGAATTTTGCTAGCCTTGTCTTATGAAAACTTATTTTAAAAAAAATCATCCACAGGAATTGATTTTTAATGAAAATTAATTGATGATAAAGAAACGTGATTCTTCTCATAAAGCACTTGCAGGGAATTCCATATGTTTTGGCGCATTGTTCAACAGTATTAGTTTTGCCTTTTTTTTCAAGAACCAAATTTCAAATTAAAATCTTTTTCTAGGATCGAGTTTGCATAAATCATATTCGAACTGCAAAACTTTCATCTTTTACTTTTGTTTTTGAAAATTAGATATATTTTCAGAACTTTTTTTCGAATTTGAAGGCTTTCTTACAAAAAATTTTTGTTGGTTGAAATCAAATAACCAAAATTTAGCTGGCCAGGTTGGTTTCTCCCCGGACTTGCCATTTTTTCTCCAAAAAAATGAATTTTTTAAGCAAGATTTATTTAAATAAACATAAACAATTTTAGGAGCTTGAAATATAAT
Source organism: Uranotaenia lowii (assembly GCF_029784155.1). NCBI lineage: Eukaryota > Metazoa > Arthropoda > Insecta > Diptera > Culicidae > Uranotaenia > Uranotaenia lowii. The sequence continues at coordinate 47,396,562 of NC_073692.1, read as the reverse complement.
TCAAAATCTGGTTAAGTTTTTCAATGAAAAAATAACGATTCGAATGTTTTTTTTCTTGATTTCTGTTGAATAGTTACTAGATTTCTGCAATTTTTTCTCGTATATTATCCTGATTTTGGTTTGAAAATTTGGAAATAGAATGCCCGAATTCAATGCAAAGATTTCAATCATCGATTAAAGTAGGTTTCTTATTTTGTTACTTAAGGATTCATCATACATATCCCAATCATCATTTGATAGATTTTTAAATTTTGAAAAGTTTCTATTTAACACAAAAATCCATTTATGAAAATTAAATTTAAAATGAATAATCAAATGGTATTAAAAATAATATTTTTAATTTTTTTTTTATTCATGCATTGTTTGAGCAAAATGTCATTGAATAAATAGGTCCCCAAAACCCCCCCTCCCTGATTCCCATAATTAGATTTGTGCCCAACATTGTTATTATCAAAATATTGAAAGTGTCATAATTTCCTGACTTTACCCAACAATTACTTTGCTTCCATCAAATTCCAAAGAGTGTCAATAAAGTTTTCAATGCAACAAGTTGCAAAAAGTGGAATTTTTCATCACGCGTCGTGCATTTATCCAATGAGGCTTGTCGAGTTGAACAATTAGTTCGAGATATTTTCATGCAAATTCGGAAAATTTCCTTGAAAATTCATTGATACACATACAAGAACCCTATCATATATCAAATAACCCTTCAGAAAATGTGTTACCTGTTAACTTGGAAATAAAATACAAGATCGGTTAAGTGAAAAGGCAGAGAGATTTATTGGCGCTTATCAACGTTCAAGCGAATTACTAGGCTTTTTTTCTTAAAAAGAAATATCTTATTGATTATGGTAAAAAGCCATATACATTACCGTTAATAATTGTAAAGAAATTGGAAGCACAAGTACTCTCACTTCGACTTTGAACTTCTACAACTTTTTACTCTGATGATATTTTTTGATAATATTATTTGCGTTAGATAGATAAACTATTACACTATTATATCACAAAATTTGAGCTTACTGGAGTTTGTGTGGTCTGAGAAACAGTAATTCTTCGAAAATCGGACTTTTTGGACTTTTCTCATTCAAACTGCGATATCTCTGAAACTACCCTACATTTTTTATTGAAATTTTGCAGAGTGATTGTTGAAGTATAGAGCTAGCATGTCTGAAGTTTTTGAAAAGTTCTAACGATGAGATCAAAAGTTACGCTAGGTGCAATAGTTCAGGCATGGATCTAGAAATGCGATGTCTATAGAATTTTGGACAATCCGATTTTCGTAGAATTACTGTTTCTCAGGCCACACAAACTTCAGTAAGCTCAAATTTTGTGATATAATAGTGTGATAGTTTATCTATATAGCGCAAATAATATGATCAAAAAATATCATCAGAGTAGAAAGTTATGGAAGTTCAAAGTCGAAGTGAGAGTGCTTGTGCTTCCAATTTATTTACAATTATGAACGGTACTGTATTTACTTGGATGGAGGCCTTAAAAGTTACATATTGCCTGACAAAGAGAATCAACCGCACAGTTCCCTTGAGTGAACTTTATGTAACTCATTAATGAACTGGAAAGTTGCCACAGTGATTTATATGTACGTTGTAAGGGACTTAAGTCACATAAAGGGCACAAAAGTGATCAAAACGGGCCTTACTAAGTCACAAAAAGTGTATTGAGGTACATCACATCACCACTCCGAGTTTAAATTCCAGTTAGAACAACATCTAGGCGTGGTCTTGTGGTCGGGGTTCAATCCCCAAACCGGGAAAGTTTTCAATAGATAGGAGTCTGAAAACTATATACACATGAGCAGACATCTGTTTTATATACGTTAGAGCAATTTTTCTGTTAAAATATCTTACAGTTTTTGTGAAAATAATTTTAAAATAAAAGAAGTCAAAATAGCCGATTTCCGAAACTGGCGGGCTGAATGCGCATATTTATGTTTTAAGCTATATTTCAAGGCTGAAATTTTGGTGAAATTTTTTACATCACCAGTTCTTTTGCTTAAAACATAGTTAGGTATTCCATATGGCTATATTTCATGGTAATAATTTGTTCATCTCGTATTTGTATCGGATCAGTACAAAGTTCATGTTGAAATGATAAAAAGTTGAAAATTTAAAAGACTAATCTATTTTTCTAGATATAGGCATTTAACCTGCCTTGATATGTCATTTAGAACCTGTCTCTTATTCCAATATTGTATCATTTATAACTTTGCCAAAAGCTTCAAATTGTGTAATTTCCGACTTTCAGATGAATAAGAAAGAAAAACCATTAAAATGTTTGATCACAGAATCAGTACGCACGATAATTAAAGTTCAATATATATGTTAACAATACTGACAAAAATCTTGTTTGAATTTTTAAGTTTTTTTGAATTTATATAACAATTTATTTTTTTCATGCCATGAGTTAAAAGCGTTTTACCCTCAAACGGCACAGATTAGATATGATGAATCATCCAGTCATATCATCAATCGGCTGTATGCGCATATTACCCAATATGCGAATTTAGGAACACTTCCCCCTATCAATGATGTGGCTGAGTAAACTTTTTTGAACCTGTTTTATGGGACTTTTGGTTGCTTGGGAATTGATATGCTGAGCGAGTGCGAGTTTTACATTATTATTCTACAAGTGCTATTGAATTTTTCTTGAAAGACTTTATCACCACCGTCATCATCCACCTATCAATGCAATCGAAAGCTTTAACGAGCTCAAGCCGTAGGAGCTTTGACCGGTTCTGTAAAGTTCAACCTTTAATTAGGGAGAAGGGCCGAATCCGATTTCAAAGGTGTCCTGACATTTCCAGGAAAGAAAATTATAGAGTGCACTTTTGTCGAACCAAGCTCATCTTCAGAAACCGAAAAGCTGAATGGAAGCTGCTGACAGCGAAAAGTCGAAATGTTTCTGCCAAAATGTGGCAATATTTCTTCGCTAAATTGTTACCTTTCCTTAGTTGGGGTTGCAATCTTCAAGGAAAGGAAACTACAATTAGGTGTTCACTGCCGCTTCGCTGCAGAAGTTTCAGATGCGATAGAGAAAAACTTGAACTCTTTACTGTTGTAAAGTTGAATCATTGAAGAGATGTAACCATTCATTACTACTATGGACTTGTATCTTTTCATTGATGGAGAGCTGAACTTAATTAATTCAGTAAAATTAGCGACAATTAACTGGGTTTTAAGTCAACAGTATCAATTATCAATTGGATACGTTGTAATGATGAGTAGTAAATCAGTTATCAATTGATTTGTACAACTTTAGCGAGGGGTACTGTCTCAAGGCCTGTAATTATTTTATTGTTATTTTCATAAATTTCTTTTAACTCAATCTCTTTAATAGGAAGTTACAAAATTGGAGATTTCTCAACCAGCGTTAATAGAGATGTTCTCACAGAAAACGGGTGACAATTTCTTGACATGTCCGACAACCACTCGTTGACAACTTGCCCTCAACTATCATTTGAAACTAACGGCAAATCCTATCTAATCTCACCAGTCGCTAGTCAGTCTGACCATCGCCGTTTGTTCGTGTATGATAATTAATTAATCTAATAATGTCTTCCCTTAAGCTCACCCTGAATTGATTCTCTCCTTTTGAATGACACTTTACGAACCCGTGGGGTGTCAATCAAAGGGTCATTTTTCATCCCAAATATCTCGCCCGGGATGGTCTTTGTCGGTTGATTCTTCCCAGCATCTCCAACGTTCTCGAAATCACAATCGACCAAAAGGGGGATTAAGTGAAAGTTAATCGATGGGCCCGTTGTGGTTTGCCCGATGAATGTAATAAACCTGACAACGCAACGACTTCATCTAATAGACGTCCATTAATAGCGATTAGAAGCGATATTTCTCTTCTGTCTTCTAGCAGCAGCGTTATCGCTTAAACAATCAGGAGTATGGGGAAGAGGAGGAGTAATTTGAGATGATTGAGAGTGTGTATGTGGCACACCACACACGTGTGTGTGTGATGATTCTGGACAGACCCTAAGCCAAAATCTGATGGGTGCGGTCTGTTAGACATCGTCGATGAACTAATGGGCCGGTAATCTTTCCTGAAGTGACTTTCGATAGCTGGAGGAAAAGTGATTGAGAGCGAAATTATGTCAGTACCTTGTACCTGATTGTCTTACAAATGTTGACTGAGATAACGTATTGAGTCAATAGTCAAAGATGAAACTTTCAGGCACCTGAACCTTCAGGTTCAGTGATGTGAATAAATTGCATTTATACTTTCTCGGAAACTACAAAACCGATTTGTATGAAACTTGACAAGTCGGGCATTGGATACCAGGGAAGGTTTCTATTATGAAATGAGACCCTCCCCTTCACTGTAAGGGGGGGACCTCTCAAACAAAAGTAACATATATGCAAAATTTGATATTTTATCATGCAATTGGAACCACATTTGGCATTGCAGTGAATTTGGGTACGAGAAATGTTTCGATTTAGGTTTTTTTTTTAAACGAACACACACACATAAGATCTCAGTGATACTTCATGTTTCTTTGAAGAGATCTTCTTTCCTTAACTCTAAGTGCACATCTTTCGAAGCATTGATGGCTAGCATCTTACAAATGCTCAATCCACCAGACCATAGAAAGTGTATGCCATGACCGGGATTCGATTTTATGAACTTTGGCGTAGATGACTTGAACTCTAACCACTACGCCAAAGCCGCTGGCTACTTCTTTTTTCTTCCAGTGGGAAGATAGGAAGAAAAGAGGAGGCACCCATAAATTTTTTTTTAAATTTCAAAAACTAATGGATTAAATGGAACCAAATTTGGCATTAACCCTCATCCGCATTAGATTTCATTACCCTAATCAGCACTAGGAGTGTCAATTTGACACTCCAAGCTAAAATCGTCATAACTCTTTTTATATCTAACCGATTACAATGAAACTTATATCACTAGAAACCTTGTAATGTCAGTAAAATATGTTCAGAACATTATACCTATAGCTAAAGCTTATAGTTTTCTCATTATTCAGCATGAAAGAAAAAAAATCCGAAAAAACATGCCTCAGGAAAAGTGCTGTAGTTCATATATTACACGTCCAAAAAATATTTGCCTTATGCATATGAAAGCTGAAGTTAATGTCTACATCATGAAGCCAAGAAATATTTTTTTAAATTTTTTTTAGTGAAATGGTCACAAAAAGTTCAAAAAAGTGGTCTGAAAAACCTACTTTTCATTAGATTGCTAGTAAAAACTACAAACCTCGAGAACTTATTAAGAAAATGGAACTGAATTTGGTAGGTAAGGTTATTTCTTGGAAATGTTTGGGAATGTTCTTAGGAATGTTTTTTAGATAATTTGGTACAAGCATTCCAGTGGAAAAATAGTAAGGGAACAGGGGTCTCTCATAACTTTTGTTTTTGAATAACTCGAGATTTTTTGTAGAAAATTGAACCAAATTTGGCATGGGAAAGTATTTGAATACTTACGTTCAATGATTTTATTTTAGACCTCTCCTCTCGAGAAACCAGAGTTGCAAGTTTTCAGATAATCATCTGAAATTGATACTCACCGAAATGAGTATCATTTGAGCAGCACAATGAATATCGTTGTGACGCTCAAAGCTTTCGATGGCAAACGAAATTCGCTGAACATCGCATCTAGAAAAAAATCACAAATCCAGAACCTCATAAGAGAAATCTTCAGCTATCTTCCCTACTTTTTCCCCTACTATTTTTTAACGACAATTTAATTTGTAACGAATCTATAGAATATTTTAATTTATCAAATAATGTGATAAGCTTTTCACACTAGTGGCACACCAAGTAGAACGACTCCAAACGCTTCGATATAAAAAAAAAATCGAAAGCGCTTTAATGATTGGAGTATATTGAAACTTTTGAATAACGAAAGTGTTAAAGTTTGTGGGACCTATGTTTCAAAAAATGGTCTATGTACAAACACAGTACCTTATAAATTTTTTGAACAACACTTTGGTTCTATAATTTTATTTGCCAATACGGCGCTTTGATACTAAAAAAATTATAACATAATTTCATAGTCAAGACAACTTAAATGAAATAATTATAATATTTAGCCGTAAGCGCTAAGTTGGTTTTTAAAGATTAAAAACAAAAATATAATATGGGATTAAAATAAATATTTCAAATCAATTTTCTGGCTATTTGAAATCAATGAAATATACTTGGTTAGCTAAACATAGAATACATTAAATTCAAAATCGATATTTGTTTTAACTCTCAAGGTCTGAGATTTTAACAAAAAGAACGATAAAAAATAAGGTTTTTCCAGTATTTTTTTTTTATTTTCTCGGCTGTTGACATACAAAAGAGTAACAAAAGTTGAACTGTACTATGATCACAGTCATCAAATCTCATAAGGTCTCTACTTCAGAGCATGTTGTGTACGAGAGTAGAATATCTAAATTTGGAAATATTAATGAAGATCATGTATTCTAAAAAATATGCATCTATACATTTGGAATTAAAACCTATTATTTTATATCAACTAAATGAAGAATTTAATGATAAAAGCCGCGATGTCCGTAATAAGCTGTCCTTTGTTTCGACTTCTTTCAATTCTCTTTTCAAACTATCCTTTTTTAAACGTCCTTGGTCCTTAACATCCCTTTCTCTTTTCCAAACAACTCATTGGTGGTGCAGTTTTTTGCAGAATTTTTGACAAGAATAGTCACTTAGAGACTGTAAAAGATCCGTAACAATCGTGGGGAAAACCAATTTTCGAAACAAATCTTAAAATTTCCGATTTCACAAAGACCACTTCAAAATAATCTACAAGGCAGTAAATGATCAATTTACAGTCTAAACTAGCCATTTTACTAAAATTAAACTGTGGCTTGTCATATAGCTCAGTTGGCAAATCAGTTGCTTCCTGAGCCGATGTCCGTGAGTTCGAGCCCAAGAGTAAACATCGAACACAGTTGTACGGATAACTTTCCAATAACTGTCCGCCAACTGCAACGTTGATAAAGTCGCGAATGCCACAAAGATGGTAAAACGACTATAATCGAAAGAAAAAAAAACTAAAATTAACCAATGTTTTTCCAAGGGTTTCACGAATTTTTTTTAGAGCATTTTTAAACGTACACAAAAATCGTTTAAAAAATCCAGCTTTGATTATTAAAGAACAATAAATTTCTAATGCATGTGTCTAAGAAGCTCATAAGATCATAATCGAGAAATTAGTAGTAAGGCAGCTTAACAAAAGAAGCGATTTTACAATACAAAAATATTTGATCCATCTTAATATTCAATGGCACATTATTTTTTCTGTCATATTCTTTTTTCTATTTAAAATTCTATAAATCTTCTAGAAGCGCTCTTAATAGAATAAGTGAATATATTGGACATTAGATAGGCTGGTATGAATCATATCCTACTTTTTGGGGCAACGATCATGTTTTCTACCTCAAAAATTTCAAACGCCGAGTCGAGATAATATTTGAAAAAGATTTGTGAGCCGGCGCAAATAAAACAGGCTTTCATTCTCAAGAAAAAAAATCTTTAAAAGGCATAAAAAATTCATGAAAATGTCTATTTTAATTGAAATAAAAAAGTTTAACCGTTAGGATAGAAGCTACAAACCGCTGCTTTCATTTGAATGGGAAAATATCGATATGTCTTTATAACATTTTATTTGGTTGATAAATGCTTTTCACATGTGGTCGATTCCAGCCGGTTGCATAAGCTGGGATGCTATGCGTTTTAATTGGAATGGTTTTATCGTAATCTTTTTTTAATTTTTAAATGCTATAAATCAGTTTCCCAACTCAATAATTTGTTTGCAAGATTAAAAAACTATTTTCTTCTTTTATATCAAACCCTACAGCATAGCTCGAATGCTATAAATACAATCATGAAACTTTTTTCTGCAAAATTGACAAAACACTTTCGTTAATTCAAAGATACTTAATTTGAAAAATTAGGCACAGTGGATCCTGAAAATTTTAATGCTGAATTTTGGTGTTTTCCAGCTTAGTTGTCTTTGCGGTACTGAATGTGTAATATTTATAATAATCAAATATGTAGCTATTCAGATTTTGATAATTTTGTTTCTAGATTAAGCTTGCCAGATTGCCCAGATTTATCCGGGTTTGTCAGAATATTTGATGCAAAATTTCGAGAAAGTCCGGTCCGGCCCGGTTGCCCGGATATCGTGAAAAATGTCCGGATATTGCCCGGATTTTTTTTCACGATTTTCACAAAGAAACCAAAAAAAAATCAAAGTTTTTGAGTAAGTTTCAGCAAAATCGATTAACGGTATGGAAACTTAAAAGTGTTCCAAAAACTTTTTGGAAGTCTGCAATTACATTTATAAAATATTCATTTCATTTTTTTGCATTTTTTCTTTGTTTTTATATATAATAACACCTAAATTTTGTCCGGTTTTTGCCCGGTTTTTGGATTTGAAAAATTGAAATCCATGCCCAGATTTTGCCAGGTTTTTTGACGTAGAATTACGTCTTACGGCAACACTATAGGGGGGCAAATTGAAATTCGCAAACGGACCGACCGTCACGAAAAACGCCTCTTTCAAAGACATCTTTTCCATACATCATTTTGGGTCGGCTATGTGTTGGTACACCAATACTAATTCAGCGCAAATACGAATGAAACGGAAATCTTCCCCACGAAGTTATAAAAAGAAGTGCCTTTCACTGCCTCAAATTCCATTCGTGTTCGTGCTTTCAAGGTGGAAACATCGTGTACCAAGGATACCGGAGGAAAGTCTTCCCACAAGCAGCTGGCGACCACGGCTGCCCGAAAGTGTGCTCTAGTGGCTAGTCACCGGAGAAGTGAAGAATCCGCATCGTTTCCGGCCTGGAATCGTTGCCTTGCGTGAGATCCGGCGTTTCCAGAAAAGCAGTTGATCCGCAAGCTGCCTTTCCAGCGTCTGGTAAATGAGATCGACGGAGAGACGGATCTGCAATTCCAAAGCTCATGGCACTGCATGAGGACACCAATCTTTTAATCTTCCACATCAAGCGGGGGACTATCATGCCGGCCGAAGAATATTCAGCTGGTTCGTCGAATTCATGGAAATTTCTTCTCTTGCTTCATTCAACAAACGGCCCTTTTCAGGGCCACTAGTTTATGAAAGAGAGGCTGAAAAATGTCATCGCTGTGGATGCGTGTTGTTCCGTGTCGCGATTCTAGCTGCTGCTCCTCCAGTTACTACTAAAAACGGAGCACATCGAAGCAAAAGAAAATTTAACACATTCGCCGGTCAACGCATGGTCCTGACGATGACCGCGTAAACTTTGAATGAATAGTCTTTGCCGGGTGACCTCCATTGAGAAGGCAGTGGTGACGAAGACTTCTAAGAACAAGAAGGCTAGAGCTTCGGGATCTGCATAGGAAGAAATAATCAGTTCAGTAGTACCTAAGGGGCTGTTCACATACCACGTGGTCAACTTAGGAGGAAATGGGGGGATGAAAATGTCCACGGAAAGGGGGGTATGGGTTTGGGTCTTGTCCACGTGAACATACGTGGTATCTGAATGGCCTCAATTGGGTAGCCGTTTTTCTGTATCTCCAAGAAATACACTCGTCTTCGTCTCCCGAAAACGGGTGCAGTCACTGCAGTTTCGACAAACGGCAAATTTGAATCCATCCAAGGAAGCGTTGATTTTGGTACAACGAAGAATCAGAAAACCCAGGGAAAGCAACAAAAAAAACTCGCAGCGTTCCACAGGAAAAAAGTTCATAAAAAGGCGGCAAAAGCCCCATCAGCAGCTCATTTTGCGATTGATTTCTGTACCACGCGGTCGCAATCCAGCGACCGACCCAAAAATGAATGAGGGTCCAGATTTAATTTCAGACTACTTGCCTGGTCTCTGCTCGACCTACGTACACTTTGAATCGTACTAGACGGTTTTTACACTGCATTAACACAATTCTAATTCCTTTTCCATTTGTAAAAACAATGATTCTTAACGCGATGCGAAAAGCTGTTAAGAGTTATTGTTTTTACAAATGAAAAAAACTCGAAAGTTGGGTGAAATTTTATTAGCATTGCAATGCTTGCACACGTTCACAGCCAAGCCCAAATCAGCTGGCTTTCGTGAGAGGCCGAAGTCGTATTTTTCACTTTTTCGTTGGAAAAGTGCTACATTTAAAAAAACTGGTATTATTTCTATATTTATTTATTTGATCATGGTGTTCCTCAAAATCTACTGTTTATGCTAGTTTACATCTTGGTTTCAGTGACATGCATTTGACCGTGCTAAGGCAAATAAAATTTAACAGTGGATATTTCAATCCGTCAATGCAAGCGTTGATTTTGGTAGAACGAGGGAGAATCAGAAAAACCCGGAGGAAGCAATAAAACATAAACTCGTGGAGTCCGCGGGGTAAAAAGTTGATAAAAAGGCGGCAATAGCTCCGTCAGCAGCTTATTCTATGAGTGCGTTTCTTTTTTTTTTTTTTTTTTTTTTTTTTTTTTTTTTTTTTTTTTTTTTTTTTTTTTTTTTTTTGGGATTTTAAACCAGTTGGTTTATTCATCCCCATTGGCGGTATCGTTTCACGTATTTCTGTACTTTTTTTTTTTTTTGTTGTTTTTTTTTTTTTTTGGAATTTTTTTTTTTTTTGGAATTTTTTTTTTTTTTTTGTTTTTTTTTTTGTTTTTTTTTTTTTGATTTTTTTTTTTTTTTTTTTTTTGTAGGGAAGGAGGAGTTTAAAGTTTATGAAGGAGTTTTGATTTGTGGAGGAAGGATATAATTTTCTTTTCCTCTTCAGGACAGTTGGATAATGCTTGTCGGAGGTTTGGTGAGAGGGAACAGGATATTCTTAGGTTATGGTATTGGAGACAGGAGATAAGGATATGTTTGATGGAGTTAGGGGTAAGACACGAATTGCAGGTAGGAGGGTTATCTTTGGCCATTATGTATTCGTGGGTGAGCCGCGTGTGGCCGATGCGGAGTCGAGTTAAAGCTCTTCTTTCGGAATTGCTGGATCTGTCAATCCATCTTTGCGTCGTGTTTTTGATCTCTCGCAACTTCGAGCGATTGTTCGTAGCCCATTCGATTTCCCAGGCTTCGAGTATCAGGTTTTTAATGGTTCGAGTGGCATCGGATTGCGGGATGGGAATAGTGGGGGGAGTAATTTTGGAGCCGGCTGAGGCAAGACGGTCGGCTGACTCATTACCTGGAATGCCGGAGTGACCCGGTATCCAGCAGAGTGTGATGTTTTTAATAGGAGCTAGGTGAAAAATAGATTGGATCCAGGGGTGCTTTAGGTTGCCGGCTGCCAACGCAGAGAGAACACTGGCCGAATCAGAAAAGATGACGGTGTCTATGGTAGATTTCTGAACGGCATCAAGCATGGCGTAGACTTCTGAACTGAAGACGGAGCATTGGCCCGGAAGGGGCAAACTTCTATTACAGATTCCGTCATGTATGCCGCAACCAACCTTTCCATCAACGGTTTTAGAGCCGTCGGTATAGATGTGTGGGGAGTTTGAATATTTGTCTTGTACGAGTTGATAAAAGTGTGGGAGGACGATTGCTGAGGCTTTGCCGGCTTTGATTACTTTGCCTAGGCTCAGATCTACTTTAGGATTAGTGTCATTCCAATATTTTATTGATGGGCCGTTTCTTGTACAGATAGGGGGAAGAGGCTCACCGATGAGCTTGACTAGTAGTGTGTTAGTTCTTTCAACTAGTGGCGAATCTCTGGAGCCACCGTTAGCGAGTGCCCTTATAGCTTTCAAGGAAAGATGTTTAGTGAGGAGATAGATGAAGGGTAGTTGTCCACTTTCGGCCATCAGTGATGGGATTGGACTTGATCTGAAGGCGGAGCTTATGATTCTGACACAGTCATTGTACAGTGGTTCTATCTTTTTTATCACTTCATCTGTGGCTAGACTAACGATACCGATCCCATGAAGGGCTGAGGGAATAAGCCAGCCGTGGAGGAACCGGAATAGAGAGTCACGATGTGCTAGGCTGGTTTTGTTAGTCATAATACGGAGGATATTGATTTTGTTTACGGTATTTTTACGGATATTGTTCAGATGGCATAAGAAATTTAGACGGTCATCGATCCATACGCCCAATAGGCGGGTGGAGCGGGCCAGTGGGATGGTTTCGTTCGACATCGTGAGGGGTTGCAGTTTTTTTATTTTCTTCCTATTGGGGCCGAGGTGAAAAAGGGTTGACTTTTTGGGGGAGAATTGGAAACCTATTTTGGGAGCCCACTCGGCGACCAAGTCCACCGCTTGTTGGAGTCTTCTTCGGGCCATAATAGGGAAAGGGGAAATGGATAACAAGAGGATGTCGTCGGCGTATATTAAAGTTTTGATGTTGTCGGGTATTGTTTCGAATAGGGTGTTAATGGCAATTAGGAACAAGACTGGTGCTATGACCGAGCCTTGGGGAACGCCGCCTGGAACAGGCTGGATATGAGAGCGCACACCGTTTATAAGGACGTGGATGTATCTTTGGGACAGGAAATTTTTGATGTAAAGGTACATTCGGCCGCCAATGTTCCACTTAACAATTTGGTTGAGGATAGCTGTGCGATCAACTCGATCAAAGGCCTTCGATAGGTCGAGTGAAAGGGCGTCGACGTGGTGTTTTTGGTTTAAGGTGGTGGTCAGGATGGATTCGAGATCATCAAAGTAGTCATCTACTGATCTACCGGCGCGGAAGGCGAATTGTCGAGAGTCGAGGAGCTTTTGTTTATCCAGGATAGTATTAAGGCGTCGATTGACCATCCTCTCCATAATTTTGCCGGAGCAGTCAAGGAGGGTAATGGGTCGGTAGCTATCTACTGAATGGGGGTTTTGTTGGGGTTTGAGTATCGGGATTACCAGGCCTATCTTCCAACTTTCAGGGAGTTCTCCATTTGACCAGATTTGGTTTAGTATTTTTAAAAAGGTTTTTTTTGGCCAGAAGGGAGAGGTTTTTGAGCAGGGGGTAACCTAAATCGTCAGGGCCTGCGGAAAGACCTTTGACTTTGGAGAGAGCAAACTCCAGTTCTTCATAGGTGAATGGGCAGTTGTAATCCAGGTTATTGTGGTTTGATGTTGGGGGGAAATCAGTAGGTTGGGAAAGGGAAGAGGAAGAGACGGAGGAGAAATGATTGCAGAAGGAGTTGGCCAGGGTTAAGGGGTCATTGTTGTATTGATTGTTTAGTAGAAGGTGAAATGGATCTTTTCGAGAGTTACCATTTAAGGTTTTAATTTTGGACCAGAGTACGCTGGCAGAGGTATTGGGGTGAATATCACTAGTAAACTGTTGCCAGCAGGCTGCTTTGGCATTCCTTACTTCTCGTTTGGCTAGGGAGTTGGCAGATTTGTATTCATCGAGGGCTATTGTTTTACTAGGGTGATCAGGGGGAAGACGTTTCAGAGCACGGAGTTTTTTGCGACGTAGTTTAATGGCATCTCTGACCTCTGGACCCCACCATGGGACGGCATTTCTGCCGGGTATACCACTGGTTCGGGGGATGTGCTTCTCGGCAGATTCGATCAATATTTTGGAAAAGGATGGAATGCAGTTTGGTTGGTGTATGGAAAGTTGATTGTCTATTTCCAGTTGATATTCAAGCCAGTTGGCTTCTTTGTACTTCCATTTCGGTCTAGTTGCAACTTGTGGGGAGGGGTGTTGGATTTTGATGATTATGGGGAAATGATCACTTCCGTGGGTATCGTCGAGGACGAACCAGTGGAACTTAGGTCCAAGCTCCCAAGAGACGAGGGTGAGGTCCAGGGTGGTCATAGCTCCAGTGATTGGGTTAAGACGAGTTGGTTGGGAATTATTTAGAAAGGCGAGGTTGTGAATGGCAGCTAAATTCTCCAGATATAAGCCTTTCTTAGATGTGTGAGTATTTCCCCAAGAGGTAGAGTGGGCATTGGGGTCTGTCATAATGATGAGAGGTTGGGGTAGTTGGGGGAGGAGATTGTCAAGTTCCTCAGCAAATTCAGAGAAGGGCATTTGGGGGTGGATATACAGAGACACGACAGTCATGTCGAACGTGAAATTCAATCTAGCACATACAACGTGCAAGTTAGATGTGACACTAATCATATTGTAGGGGATGTTATTTTTGATGGCTAGCCCCGCTCCTTGACGGGATCTAGGATCCGTTGTTGTATGTAAGGTGTAACCTTTGATTAGGTTTTGGGGGATGTTTGTATTATGAAGTATGTCCTGAATTGCTAGGACAACAGGAGAAAATTTATTCAGTAGTAGTTGAATTTCAGGCAGACGGCATGTTAGGCCGCGTGTATTCCATTGGATGGAGAAATTTAGGGATTTTTTGGGGGTGGGGGATCCTCTGGTTTTCTTACCATTAGAAGGTACATTGTGATTGGTAGTGGGGGGGTTGTTCAATGAGTCAAGAGAAGAGTCAGCCATTAAGAATTCAGAGGGGGAAATATCGTATACAGATGGTAAGAATGGTGAGATTGTATTTGTTTTAACTTACCGGTTCTGGTTTTGTGGATGAGGGGGTTTACCTTGGGCTATTGGCTTTTTCTTCTTGGTCAGGGTTATTGTTGCCGTAGGGGGGCTTTCGAGAGAACTATCCTGGCGATTCCGTTTCGGGGTAGAGGTGAAGTTTGGAGGACGGGGTGTCATCGTCTGACGGGCAGTGTCGGGTTCCGAGTCATCAGTTTCCTGGGTGGCGGTAGAGTTGTCGACAAGAGTGGATTCTTCGCCGGATTGTTTGTAGTTGGCGAGCTCCTTCATCAGCTGAGAGACAAGACCTTCGAGTTCTTGGATTTTCTTGTCTTTTTCAGCTTCGGTTGTGATGGCCTGGGACCGTCGAACTACTTCCTCCTGGTTGGCCAAATGGTTCCGGAAAATTCTGGTTGCTTCGGATTGAGAAATGCCGCGATCCACCTTGAGCCGGACGATGGTTTGCTCCTGTTGGTGGATGGGGCATTGTCGACTGATGGCTGAGTGATCGCCACCGCAATTGATACAGTGGGATGGATTTGAGCAGTCTTCGTGGGGGCCGGGCCCACCGCATTCAAGGCAGATTGGGGAGGAGCTGCAACGTTTTTTGGTGTGGCCGTACTTGCCACATAGATAGCACATCAATGGGCGAGGGTAGTACGGTCGTGTTTCGGTGCGGATGAATCCAAAAAAGATGTGGCGAGGGCGTACGGTGCCTTTAATGGTTAACACCATTGAGTTGGTTGGGATGGTACGCTCGCCAGACTTCTTGAGGAACCGATAAACCTTGACGACGCCTTGGTCGGCGAGGAAGGCTTGAAGGTCTTCATCCTTCATTCCTTCGACATGGTCGCAAGAAACAACGCATTGAACAAGGTTTAGGGTGGGATGATACTCGATGTTGATTGGTGTGCCGTCGATCAGCTTGTCCAACTTGAGTAGGGCATTAACTTGGGCAGGGTTGCGGACACGGAGGAGATAATTCTCACCGCCATCAACTGGGTTACCTCCATCAATTTTTCCTACGAGTTTTTCCACCGTTGTGGAAATTAGAAAGGGGTTTTTGGGCAACTTGGTTTTTCCGGAAGGTCGAAGTCGGAGGAATTGGATGTCTCCAAATTCTCCACGGGGGTCCATCCATGTGGGAACAGTGCGTAGAAGCCGATTGTCGGGTGGCTTTGGCAAGCCGTTCCAAACGGGGGGAGCTTCCCCCATAATGAGGTGGTTTACGCTTTAGCGGGACGAATTGGGAATAGAATGTCTATTTGATGTCCGTGATTGAGAACACCGATGCACCGGTGGCGCGAGAAAAAAGAATCACTAACACTGGACTGACTAAGAGACGAGAGAAAGTCACGCACGTCTGTTCGGCACGAAAGTCGAAAGTGAACTGATGAGTGCGTTTCAAACCATGCGGTCGAAATTAGGCGACAGTGGTCTTATGATGATCTAAAAAGACTGCCCGCTTGACCTGCTTCATGCACTATGATGCAAAATTAAACGCCTATGCACTTCAAACGTATTAAACGATTTTTACGCTGAACAAACAGTTTCGATTTTATCCTTCCATCCACTGTTGGTGAAAGGCAGAGTTAGACTGATAATCACTTTGATATCTTGCAGAACATACTAGAATGAACGGCACCCTCGTTAACAATAACTGTCGTGTTCATCTATAAATTTTACACAAATTTACATAACAGACTAATCCATTTCTAAACCCCAGTTCAGTTTTCGATTTAATATAGATCTATATAGTGTAACAAAACAGAATATTGTAATTCTACGTAAACATTACGGTCGTGTCGCGTACACAACCTCTTCTACTTTTTGAAAAAAATGCCCGGAATTGCTAGGCCCGGATGAGAGTGGAAAAAAATCTGGCAACCTTATTCTAGATTCTTGTAATGTCCAGGAGATTTGAGATGTTTTTTTCTGGCAAGCATATTAAGTCATTGGAGTTTTTTTTAAAGGCTTGGGCATTGGCATTTCAATGTTCGCGATTCTTTGTCCATGATTGCAAAAACTTTGCATCAACGTTTTTAACAGATTTAAAAGTACATTACTGTGGGAAATACAATTTCATAACTTGCATGTCTTCAATCATCCGAATACGAGCGAGACTTATCAACATATTTCTATGCTAAGTGTGGTCATAAATACCTTTTGCTCATGCTGTAAAATTTTCATTAACCTAAGACAGAAATATCAAAATCAAATGCTTACAAGTCTTGTCAATATATTCTTCAGAAAGAGAAAAGAATTCATTCACAATCAACATTCACGTTTCACACTGAGATTCAAATAGGAAAAACCACACTCGATAAAATCTCAATCTAATGAGATTTCGCAACCTTGCTTAAGACAGAAATAAAATACACAAATTCTTATCATAAACCTGATTAAACTGAACTATTAACAGTATGTTCTCTATAAAAATGATTTAAAAATGCATAACTGGCCTTTAACATTCATCGGGTATAACTGACAGTGTTTTAAAAAGTTGAGGTATGTCCAGCTTTTTCTGAACAGGAGAACTTGTTTCATTGTTCAAGAGTTTGCACAAATGTTATTCCATGGCATCTCTGCCCTCAAAAAAGTAGTTTCTCTGATTGTGACTCTCAGGCTGAGAAGGCGTCGACATTCAAGACAAGAACCGTTTGTGATGCTTACCATGAGGTTACCTAACATCACACTGAGATTCAAAAAGGGGAAATCTCACTCAAAAAAATCTCAATCTCATGAGATTTCGCAACCTTGCGAGAAACCATAAGCCAAATGCAATCAAATTTGGCTTTGTGCGAGGCCCCGAGATCTCTTTTGTCTTCCAGGAGATGGACAGAAAACGAAAATTTATCAAGCAAATGGAAACAAATAATTACGCGAAAGCCCAAATACATACAAAAAATATTTCTATAATGCTTTGGGACCTCACCTTTCTTTCAGTGGGGAAAAGTGTTTAGTGTTCTTGGACATAGACGAGTAGAAAGAAATGATTGAGAAAATTAACTTTGATCAGGTTTGAAAATGAGAAGAATGATTAGTTCACAATAGAAGAAATATTCATTTTCGAATAACAATATCAAAGTCAACTGCATTGCTCATTTTAAAGAGATTGCATTTAAAGTTCAAATTTGATTTTACATAATGTTCAAATAAGCCAAAATTTAACTTTTATTGAAGGTTTAGTATATTACACCGGGTCAGTGAGTTTCATATATAATATGACACGAAATTTCAAAATTTTGAAAATAAAATAACATAAAATTTAAATATAATCTTTCAATCTTACTATTTGTCAAATAAATTTATAACAGTATTTTTGTAAAATTTTAGTTAAAAAAAATTAGTTGATCTTCAAAATCTACACCTTACATTTTATAAAACTTTGATAATTAATTTGAAAAAAAAAAACTAATAAATGGTAAATGATGAAATGCATCATCAAAAATATGAGATGTTCTATCCGACCTTGCTCGAGTTCTTGATGAGTTATTATCCGAATTCATAATATCTTAACTCTATTTTCATTTTATCGTATCGTTTTCAATCATGCATTTCTAAATGAAGTATCCTTCTTCATTCTTTCTTTTTTTTTTCATAAATCCACATAAAAATCATAAGATTCGAGGTTTAACGTTTTTGTTGTGTTCAAACTCTGTAAAAAATAAGCTTGATTTTCTTTTATGAAATTGCCTTTGTATTTCATGAAAGAGTAAAATGGTACCGCCAAATTGCTAAAGATTCAAGGATTTTTCTCTTTTTTTTTTAAATCAAGGCTTATAAAAGCTTAGCTTTCGATAGAAAACTTTTAATCCAAATGTATCTCAGTAAAATTTGTCTTAAAAAAACGAAAAAGTACTTTCCAGGACATTTTCATTTGAACATCAGTCAAAACCTTGAAGTGATTATTCAGGTCGCTGATATGAGAGTGACCGAAATAATCACAAAGAGATTTTAACTGATATTCAGATGAAAATGTCCCGGACATTTTAAAAAAATTCATAACACTTTTCCTTTGCCTTGTGATGTTCACATAAGGAAGGTTAAAAATTGGATAGAAGATGAAACAAAAATTGTCATATTTTCTATCCGACTACAATTTTACATTACTTGGTATTTTCATCCTTAAATTATAATAAAATGATCAAAATGATAACAATAACAATGATTATTTATCTTTTTAAATCCATGTATGTTTGAGAAATTGCAAAGCATTTTTTTAACCAGTTTTCTTTAAAACAGTCCTGTGTAACTTGCTGTAAAAATTAATGATGAAGTTTAATTTATCTGTGGAGTTTTCTCCAACCGTTGAAAATTTCGAATCAAATTGATGTGTTTCCAACTATTTTCATTTAAAATATCACAAAAATCACAAAATTTTATGCTTAAATATGTTGAAATAGAAAAAAATCTCATTCCTCCAAATAAATTCACTTCAAAGAAAAGATTTTTTTAAGGAATAATGCTTAATGATTTTTCTAAGCACACAATTTTCTGCCCATTCAATTAATTACTCTTAATCAGCTTCAACAGAATTAGTTAGATCACGTGGCTGGAACAGGAACAGCAGTCAATCACCGGTCAGCAAATTTTCACAGGAAACTCCCCCCGGTCTGGATTTGATTTGGATCTACACGTGTCAAGTTCAAGAGCACACCGGTTTTTCGCCATTCCGATTCTTGGAACTTAGGCAAGGATTCGAATGGTTTTGAAAAGTGCTGCTAACTAGAGGCATTCCACATGGAAGCCAAAAAAAGGGTTTCCATCCAAATTTATTCAAGCCGAAAGTTTACTTCCAGCCTTCACACAAGAACATTCAACGGTGCAGAATTAACTAGAATCCGACGTTTATCCGACGTTCGCTTTTCAAAAGTGAATGAGTTGAGACCCGTGTTTGAAAGATCTTTTCCACCTACACACACGCAGCTTGGCCCCGATCGAGGGATTCTTTCATCTCCTGTGAGAATGAAAAAAATTCAGCCGATGT
Organism: Uranotaenia lowii; assembly: GCF_029784155.1. NCBI lineage: Eukaryota > Metazoa > Arthropoda > Insecta > Diptera > Culicidae > Uranotaenia > Uranotaenia lowii. Next base: position 47,377,150 of record NC_073692.1, on the reverse strand, counting down.
ATGGGAGTGTGAGATTTAAAGTTTTTTTTTTCATCCTCCCAATACCACCCTCTGAAATCTCTTCAATGGACGGATTCCAACGAAGAAAAATTAAGTAGAGGGCCACGGTCCAAGATTCGGGTAAAAACTCCGAGGACCAAAAGTTGAGCGGGAAAAACTAACAAATAGCACCAGAAGTGCAAATATCCCTATCCTTATCAAGACTCTTACGTTTATTGTGTGCGTGATTGGCTCCGGAAAAAAGAAAGTTTATAAAGAAGGAAGGTCGCTTCCTAGAACCAACTTTGGGAAGCTGGAGGTCCCGACCAATTTCTTAGGAAGTCTAGCCCCCCCCCCCCCTCGATTTCCCCCCGGAAATTTGCAAACGGTCATGATGTAAAAGTTTCCGAAAGAATCCTTCCAGTCATGGACCGTGAATCGAGAGTTTTTCTTCCCCTTTAGAATGAAGAGGCAAAGTCAGGGCATTTGACTATCGGATAGCCCAGCACCCGGCTAGAATGAGCAGGGATTTTTCGCTTTTCCCATTCCCGGAACGCGGATGACTGACCAGGGAATCAATCATCGGCAAATTGGACATTCCATTGAATCACTGACATGCACACGGAAATTGATGATGGTTTTTCTAACTCGTTTTTTTGTCAGAGATTGGAATAAGTTTTGATACTTTTTTGCGAAATAAACTTTTAAATCTTACAAAAAATTTCTTCAATCTACAATCACTGTTTAAAATAATACGCATTTCTGGGGATTTTATTCAAGTTTGGCTCCAGATATTTTGTTTCCATTGAAATTAAAAGTTACGCTCTCAAACCCATCTTTCAGGAACCAAAATATAAAACTGCATCCTTATCTCCCATCACACGGACCCAAAAGATGTGTGACTCTGACACATGTTCGGTTTGGTTTCATATTTGCTTTAATTAAGAACTTGTCAAACAATTCAGAAACCTCGAATCGAAAGAAAGTACATCTTGCTTAGTTTGGAGCTGCAACGATTCTAAACTTTGCGAGCAATCAGATAATGATATGGGGAAAAGTCGACTCGGAGACGAAGCAAGTTTTCTGACAAATCATATGGCTCCAGATAGTTTTTCGATTAAAAACTTTCGTTTGCGATAAAGGTCGAAACATTTAATTATCAAATAATGTTTTTATTTTAAGCAACTATGCTGGAGTCTTCAATCTTGAAATTTAATTCTTCGGGAGTTAAATTATAAACAAAAACATTTTTAAAGCTTGTAGTTGAGAAAACCTACAAGGCTAGCTAATGTTACGTATGCTAATGATATTGACAGTTTCTATTTGTAGTTGCCATGTTTCCATAATTGAACATCGCCTCGATGTTGGACTAGTTTGATACATATGCATAGATATGGGTTTGTCCTATTACAGGACCTGCATTTCAAGCTTGACCGAGTTGAAACAAAAAGGCGGCACGGCGCCATCATTTTTGCCCCGAGGACGCTTTCCTATCGGGAGGTTGATAATTTTTCCGCCATTTCATTGTTGTAACTTTCTGATCAACCCTTTAAAGAGCTTGTAGTCAAGACTTAAAAAAAGAAAAAAAAGCTCAATAAGTATCCAAATCATAACAAAAATTATAAAAAAAAGTAACCTAACATAACACAACAACACATTATAACATAACATAACATAACATAACATAACATAACATAACATAACATAACATAACATAACATAACATAACATAACATAACAAAACATAACATAACATAACATAACATAACATAACAAAAACGACAAAAATGACAAAAATGACAAAAAAGACAAAAATAGCAAAAATGACAAAAATGACAAAAATGACAAAAATGACAAAAATGACAAAAATGACAAAAATGACAAAAATGACAAAAATGACAAAAATGACAAAAATGACAAAAATGACAAAAATGACAAAAATGACAAAAATGACAAAAATGACAAAAATGACAAAAATGACAAAAATGACAAAAATGACAAAAATGACAAAAATGACAAAAATGACAAAAATGACAAAAATGACAAAAATGACAAAAATGACAAAAATGACAAAAATGACAAAAATGACAAAAATGACAAAAATGACAAAAATGACAAAAATGACAAAAATGACAAAAATGACAAAAATAACAGAAATTACAAAAATGACAAAAATGACAAAAATGACAAAAATGACAAAAATGACAAAAATGACAAAAATGTCAAAAATGACAAAAATGACAAAAATGACAAAAATGACAAAAATGACAAAAATGACAAAAATGACAAAAATGACAAAAATGACAAAAATGACAAAAATGACAAAAATGACAAAAATGACAAAAATGACAAAAATGACAAAAATGACAAAAATGACAAAAATGACATAAATGACAAAAATGACAAAAATGACAAAAATGACAAAAATGACAAAAATGACAAAAATGACAAAAATGACAAAAATGACAAAAATGACAAAAATGACAAAAATGACAAAAATGACAAAAATGACAAAAATGACAAAAATGACAAAAATGACAAAAATGACAAAAATGACAAAAATGACAAGAATGACAAAAATGACAAAAATGACAAAAATGACAAAAATGACAAAAATGACAAAAATGACAAAAATGACAAAAATGACAAAAATGACAAAAATGACAAAAATGACAAAAATGACAAAAATGACAAAAATGACAAAAATGACAAAAATGACAAAAATGACAAAAATGACAAAAATGACAAAAATGACAAAAATAACAGAAATTACAAAAATGACAAAAATGACAAAAATGACAAAAATGACAAAAATGACAAAAATGACAAAAATGTCAAAAATGACAAAAATGACAAAAATGACAAAAATGACAAAAATGACAAAAATGACAAAAATGACAAAAATGACAAAAATGACAAAAATGACAAAAATGACAAAAATGACAAAAATGACAAAAATGACAAAAATGACAAAAATGACAAAAATGAC